>NC_059347.1:51297500-51562500 GCF_019703515.2 Myxocyprinus asiaticus | reverse complement strand
TCTCTGCTTGGGAGTGGCAACACGTGATCGCACATGCTCCGTCTCTCTCCCTCTCACACACACACACACACACACACACACACACACATCCACATCCATCCTTGTTTATACAATAAATTGTTAGAAACAGCACAAGCCGTGATCCTATTTCTGAAGTGACATTTTTGAATTACTAACGAAGGCTTGGACATTTGGTTTGAACCGGCAACGGCAGATTCTGATCCGTCGCGTAAGCAAGTAGTTCCATGCACAAATGCGTTTTTATGACCGTACTCATTTTTTGCTAATTTTTTAAAATGTACTTGTTCATTGAACTGTTGTATATAAGCAATATCACACTCACAATCTTGCTATATGGCCCTAAATCAGCACTGCTGTGATTACCTACGGCACTCGGCCTGCGGCCAAATCACAGCAGTGCTGATGTACATATACATACATACATACACATTTGTACTGTATATTGTCTGTTGTTCAATCTCAGTTACACAAATAATATGAATAATATTATATACAATATTATTTGAGCAACTGAGATGGAACAACAGATTACATGATCTGCATTTAGCAGTAGCCCTGCTGCCCTATGTCTTAGAAAGTGTGCTCAGTCTATTTTTCACGGGACACTTTTAAGATCAAAGTTCATTCAAATAGCGGTGACATTACATCACCTTAAACAAACAGAGAAATCCACAGAACACAGAGTCGCTGGAGCAAAATCTAAACACATATAAATCATTTTCTCATGGGAGCACAGAGGCAGACACAAACACTGCCTGCAGGAGTTATTACAGGTTTAAAGGGACTTCATTAAACTCGGGTTCAGTTTGTCCTATCCCTGATGTATCTATTGTTCCATCAAAGTGTAACAAGTCAGCATTCTTTTAAAGCTCAGACTGTGTCTGTAATTCATTAATCTGAGTTTTCATACTGGTCTCACAGTGTGGCTTGGAGGCAGAAGAGTCGATAAACCTGTTGATATACTCTCAGCATACTGAACACACCAAAGATCAGACATAGACACTTATGTATTGTGTGTATGAACTAACAAAAATGAGTGTTAGAGTAACAAAAAGAGAGGGACATATAAACACTATAAATGAAAGTGGCTCTTTACAAAAGCCAAAATGAAGTACAATTGTTTGCCATGCAACACCAGGGAAGGAAATTTCAGAAAGGTAAGTTTGTTATGGTGAGGTTTATAAAATATATTTTAATTATTTTATATATATTTGGTTTATCTTCACGATTTTATGATGATGGTTTATCTAGCATAGTACATTACATTTCAACACACCTTTTCTGTTAGCGAGGTAGATTACACTAGCTAGCTCATTAAGGGATAGTTCAACCAAAAATAAAAATTATCTCATCATTTACTCACCCTCATGCCATTCCAGATGTGTATGACTTTCTGTCTTCAGCCGAACACAAACAAAAATTTTTAGAAGAAAGTTTTAGCTCTGTATGTCCATACAATGCAAGTGAATGGTGATTAGACCTTTGTAGCTCAAAAAATCACAAAAAGGAACATAGAAGTAATCCATAAGACTTCAGTGGTTAAATCTTTATCTTCAGAAGTGATATAATAGGTTTGAGAAACAGATCAAAATGTAAGTCATTTTTTAACCCCAAATCTCCACTTTCACTTTCATTTTTACATCTGAAAGTCACATGTGGTGCATGTTTAGTTTCACTTTCACATCTGAAAGTGAAAGTTAAAGTTATAGTGGAGATTTATTTCTGGGTTCTTTTTCTCACCCACACCTATTATATTGCTTCTGAAGATATGGATTTTAACACTAGAGTCATGTGGATTACTTTTATGTTTCCTTTATGTGATTTTTGAAGCTACAAAGGTCTGATCACCATTCACATGCATTGAACCTGCTGAGCTGAGAAATTCTTCTAAAAATCTTTGTGTTCTGCTGAAGAAAGAAAGTCATACACATCTGGGGTGGCATGAGGGTGAGCAAATGATGAGAACATTTTCATTTTTGAGTGAACTATCCCTTTAATGAGCCAGCTAGCATAATCTACCTCCCTAACGAAAAGTAATGTACTATACTAGATAAACCATCATCATAAAATCATGAAGATACACCAAATATACAATAAATTTTAAATACATTTTAGAAACCTCACCATAGTGAACTTACCTTTCTGAAGCGATTCAATCAATTTTTGAGTGAGAACAGACCAAAATATAACTCCTTTTACACTATAAATCTTAACATTAGAAGTCTCCTTAGCGATAATGATTTCAAGCTCGATTACACTTCCTAGTGCCATCTAGCACTCTGTGCATGCATCAAGCACTAGGAAGTGTCATAGAGCTAGAAATCATGATCGTGCCTAGAGACTGTAATGGCAAGATGTACAGTGAAAAAGGAGTTACATTTTGGTCTGTTCTCACACAAAACCAATTGGATCACTTCAGAAGACATGGATTAAACCATTGGAGTTGGATGGATTAGCCTACCTTTATGCTCCTTTTGGGAGCTTGAAAATTTGGTCACCATTCACTTACATTGTATGGACAAACAGACATCATATCTCCATTAAAATATCTACATTTGTGTTCCACTGAAGAAAAAAGTAATATGGGTTTGAGATGACATAAGGGTGAGTAAATAATGAGAGGATTATCATTTTTTGGGTGAACTGTTCCTTTAAAAATGATAAAAACTGACAGACACACTTGTGGGAATTGTCAGGTAAACAATATATTCTATAAATATAAACTTAATGCATGTGTTCAATTGTTACAACCCCCAATATGCCTAGGGGTATAAAGGGTGTAACACTGAGAATAAATTATTGTCGTGGATATTGGGTACACAAAAGACCAAGACAACAGAGCTATATTTCCAAACAAAGTTTATTTATATATAAATGGTAGATGCCGTGAATAATGAGCAATGTGCAACAGGTGAAAGTATTTACAAAATTGACAGTACCGATAGAAAAAAACAGAGGGGGAAAAGGGGACGTAAGCGGTGCCAAATCAAAGAACAAAACAAAAACCATGCGCTACATTTACCCAGATTCCTCTAGAATGACTATCAAAAGAAAATGTGAAACTCAATACCAATCTTCAGTGTCTGCATAACACAAACACAAAACTTACAAAGGGTAGCACTCACTCCTTAACTAGTGTTTCTAATACAAACGATATAACTACGTGTGCACCATGTAAGTCACGTAACATACTTACCTGTCCTCTTTTCCCTGTGTTAACACACACAAATGTCACAGTTATGGAATGAGCATTGAACAACAACGAGTGACAAAATAACAGACAAATGGCTTGCAATTGCAAACAATGAGTGTTTCTGTGTCTGTGGAAAAAGTAGTCAAGTCGATGGATTTGGATCCTTGAGCACACGTACTGTATATATTTTTCTTTGTTCTTAGAGTCATGTACAACTTCATATTTACCCACCTCTAAACGTGCTTATAGTCACTACACATGTCGGTCAGACAGCCTCGTCTTGTCTACTTGGGCTGTTCTTGCCCAGAACATGCTGCAATGTGGATGAGCCCTTATGAGTGTAGTCAAAAGTCTGTCTTTGATAAATATTCTCCTGAAATAATTTCTAAATCAAGTGCAAATGCATATAAGATCCTCAGGTCTGTAAAGCTTTGAAGCACAGTGCATATGGATTGCATGTTTTTTTTGGCTCTGGCTCCCGAGCTGCATGTCAACATCACTGAAGTGGTAGACATCAGACACTTGACCTGTGACCTGCAGCTTGTACAGCATCTTCTGTCATTTCTTGTGGCATGTCTCATCCAATAGCCAACTTCACCAGCATGTGTTTCTACAGGGACTGCACATTAATGCCACTCTTATTCTACAAGCTCAGGTCTAATATCATGATCCTGCATGTCAAGTGCCTCTCCATGTGCACAGACAATGAGAAAGCCCCGGAGAGGAGAACAGAGTGGCAAGAGGTGCCAGATCAGTTTCTATGACTCCCCTATAGAACGGCAGCCATGCTCCAGTGATGAGCTTCACTGAACACGACAGCATGGTGGGTTTGGTTTGGTCTGTTTTTATCGTAACTTCCTGTGGCTAACCACGACACTGCGGGTGCGCACATACAGACACAGACACACAAATAATTACACACCTGAGATGTTCTTTGCTTCCTGAGGATTGATACTACAAAACCCAGCAGGCTTTCTAAACCGTTTCTCTTTGAAACAGTCTGTGCAAGTATACAGTGTGGTCCAAGAGTCCATATTGGAAATTGTGATTCAAAACCTAATTTAGACCTGAAAATAAACAGAAAGTTTAAGGATAAAACACACACACACACACACACACATACTATGTTTTTATATCATTGTGGGGACTCTCCATAGACTTCCATGCATATTTTGGATTTTATACATATCTAACGATAATTTCTATCCCCTAATCCTAACCGTACCCCTAAACCTAACCCTCATAGAAACCGTTTTGCATTTTTACATTTTCAAAAAAACATCGTTTAGTATGTTTAATAAGCCATTTCCCTCGTGGGGACCGCTGGCTGGTCCCCACAATGTAGGTGATCTCAGGTTTTACTATCCTTGTGGGGACATTTGGTCCCCACAATGTAGTATAAACATGTACACACACACACACACACACACACACACACACTGAACAGCATTTTACTTGTTGTCTCAGACTGTATGTTAATGGCTCTGGTAATGAAGCTGGTCTCTTTATTTAAGACTGGGAAATGAGCTAGTGACTTATAGTATTCCCTTCCTCTCTACTGAGACCACACATAAACAAAAGCTTGTTGGATAATTTGATCATTAATAAGTTTTGGGAAAATCAACACCCGCTTTATCAGTTATAAAGCATGCTGACTCACACTGCATCTCGCTCTCTCGCTCTCTCGCTCAGCAGATCAATGGTAGCTTCACCCGCTCTCTGATTGATCCATAATTGATGAGAGCCTTTAGCACTGTACGGGGGGGATTGATGAAGCAGAGAGGGCATAGCTAACAGCTCAGTAATCCAGACTGAATGTGGTAGTAGCTGGACGGCTCTGGAGGAAGTTTGGCTTGTGGTGTGTTCAGTACGTAAAAGCTAGACTTCCATGGATCATTAGTCTCTAGTTGTTTTTCCTGTACGTAATTTGCACAAGCAAGGAATCAATTAGTAAGGACATCGCTTCTCTTAATTAAACTAATACATTGTGCACAGGGATCAATGTAGCCACTCTCCTGATGAAATTGTTGTATGTATGTTTGTTTTATTATGGATTATTAATGTGTGGATTTCTGTTCTCTTTGCAGGAAACAATTCCTTGGTGGTGCTGACTGGGAATAGTAACATCTAAGATCTTATTTCATAATTCTTTTTTTCATAATTCTGCAGAGCATACCACACACCAGGGGCGAAACTACACATTTCCGAGCGGGTATGCAAAACTAAATTTTGTGCCCCATGTATCTGTCAACCGAGGCAGGGGGAGGAGTGTCATCCATTATAAGCATTGAGCGGGGTGTGGAGGTGGGGGGTGATGTTGGAGGGGTCGAGGAGGCCGATTGCACCACCTTTAGTGAGCCGCTGGCGCCCCCTTTTACATGGCACCCCTATGTATTGCATACCTTGCATATATGTTTTTTGCGCCTCTGCCACACGCAAAGGTCATGGGTTTGATTTAAGACTGGGTATTGATACAGATTTCCCTATTCGATTCCGATTCACAAGCTCTTGGTTTGATTTCGATTTTAATTAGATTCTATGTCGATTTCATATGGGTATATTTCAGTTCATTTTTCAAGGTCCTTTTTCCTTAAATATGAAAGAAATTCTCTTCCAGCTAATGCAGTTAATTATACAGGGGACCTTCTAACTAGGTGCATTATATTACTAATTATATTTTCTTAGTTTTTCATCCTTTTGGTTACATTTTAGCTTTTTAAAAATGAACAAATCCAAAAAATTATATTATATTTCATGTATTTTATTTTTGTTACATTTATTAATTTGTACTGTTTACAGGTATTTACATTGATTTGTTGAACATGTGCTTAAACCGGTGTTGTCTCTTTAACAAAACCAGCATTTCTGTAAAGAGCGTCCCTAAATGAGCGCATGTTAACGACTGGATTTACCTCATCCCTGCATTGCGTGATTAGCATTATATGTTTTTTGTTTGTTGTTGTTTTAAATCTGTTTTGGACTGAGTGTAAAGAACAGAAAGGATATTAAAAGAGACATTATTCAGTGACAAATGGGTTGCGTGGATCTTGTCTTTGGACACGCAATAGCCTACATTTACTCTCTGCGCTCAGTGAAAGGATCTCTGCTGAATACTACACCACTATATTACACAATCACTAGTGAGTGGAACCTTAACATTAAACAGCCAGTTGCCAAAAACAACATTTTAGTCACATACCATGGCATTTGGTTGCAAATGCTAGTGTCTTCCCCTCATTGTATTGGAGGGCTGCGCATAAAAGATTGATCTTGGGATTTAAGAATTGATATCGAGATTGTTCAAATTAAGATCACTATGCATTGGGAAAATGAGAATTTAACCCACCCCTAGTTTTATTCCCAAGGGAACACACATACTGCTAAAATGTGTGGCTGAAATGTTCTGTAAGTTGATTTGGATAAAAGTGTCTGCCAAATATAATAAATATAAGGGTGTTTCTTCAGGCACTTTTAGCACTGTGGACTTCTAGAAGGTAAAGTCTCGTTAATACATTTATCACGCTGATTTTAAAAATGTGTCTACTGACAATGTCCAACAGTTTATGTACATACATCACTGAAGATTTATGTCATTTTTGTCTTTTGGTCCTGAAAGTCATAGAAATTCCCACCACAGGGTTTTCACCATTACATCTCAAATACTGTATTAACATAATTTAGTTATGTAAGTGAGATTTTTAACATTTTAAATAAAATGTCCATCTTCTTTGACTTGCTAAGGCTAATTTCATAACTAACATTTTATTTATTATATATATATATATATATATATATATATATATATATATATATATATATATATATATATATATACACATAATTCAATATTATTTTCAAATTTTTTGCAAAACTTGTTTGGAAATGGTGCACTGCTTTTCTTTTCTTTTCTTTTTTTTTATTAAAAGAAATAATATTCACACATTAACTACTGAATTGGTTTATGTTTATTTTACTCTTTGTTTAGATGATCATAGTTGTAACCATGTAATAATAAGTATTTTATTAATGAATTTGTAGAGTTTAATATTGAAAATCTTGGTCAGTAAAATCTATACACGGTAAAATCAATACATAAAAGGCATTTCAAATGTAAAATAACAGTTCTAAAAATTGTTTTGATGAAGGCCTTGTAAAAAGTTTCAGCTTCTGTTTTAATGAGCCCTTCATATAACAAAAAGAGAAGGGTGAAATCTGTTTCTTTTAATAAAAATTAACCCCTAAAAAAACACCCATTATACAGTCAAATTATCAGTAAAATGTTGATCTCAGCTCTGAAGTGACCAGATTAATTTTTTTCCCAGGGAATAGATTCTCTGCTGGTGCTGCTTGTCAGTCATACCATCATCATTCCAGTAGCTGCTGTAGATCTGGGCTGGTAACAAAAAGGTTTTTGGTTCAAATCCCACACTGCTTGATCCACAAACTGACATTTAACATCTCGGACTGGATGAAGAACCGCATCATCCAGCTCAACCTTGCAAAGATAGAACTCCTTGTGGCGATCTCATCAATCAAACACACAGCTAATTTCAACAACATAAATGAAAAACAAAAAAGTTTCATAACATGCTGAATTCACATATCACATCTCATCAACTAGCTGGTCATACAGATTCAAAATTATTATTATAACATCAAGAAAATCAGACCCTACCTGATTATGTTGCCTAGCTCCTGGTCCGGTCTTTTGTCATCTCAAAACCGGACTACTCAAACAACTCTGCATTAGAGTCATGCCTCTGTAGATGACTTAGGACATAGTTACATGTTTGGTCTTCAACCAGCCTAAGAGAACCCATGACACACCACTTTTGGGCAGTGACTCAGATGCTCAATGAAAACTTAATCTCAGCCCTGAAGTACAGAGAACTATTGAATATTTCTCTATGTCATAATAAAATCAGCAAATACATTCACTTACCTTGAGGAAGTAGCGTGGGTTTCATATCTTGAGACAGACATACTTTTAAACGAGAAGAGGGTAAAGGAGTAATGCATTACATGAGTGTTGAAAAGCAAGACTCTCCGTAAGAGGCCCAGCGAGTGACAGCAATATCAAAGCAAATGCTGGGCTGAATGCAGGAATGATGCCATGATGTGCATTTGATCCCAGATAACAGAAACACGGTTTTGACTAAAGAGGCCTTGGAGTGTCTGTGAGCGAGAGAGAGAGAGGAGAATGAGAGAGAGAAACAAAGACAGAGACAGACAGAAAATGCCAGACTGAAGAACCCCACTGGGAGGACAGTCAGAGGCCATTCTCATCTCTCTCTCTCATCTGATCTGTGAAAGCACAGCGGCATTCACATACCACTATCACATCCTCTTTTTATTACAGCATTATATGTGCTGCTGTGCACTGGATAGAAGAGAAATGGCCCTGAAGCCCAAACTGATGTACAGAGGGCCCAAAATTCCTCTGTGTGATTGTACTGATGTCTCGGTTCAAGAATGATGTTTTGAAGTTATATTGAAGAACAATCTTATTGTTTGCTGGAATACGGAGTCATGAACTTGTGCTTTAAATGTATGCTTGTACTTTTGGTGCTAAGGATTATGAATGGTGGTCCTCAGTAGTAAAGTGTAATCTATCTGTCTGTCTGAAGCCTCCACACACGCTATGTATCCGTGGCAACGCGCTCAGCAAGCCACGTGATAAGATGCACGGGTTGACGATCTCAGACGCAGAGGCAACTGGGATTCATCCTCCGCCACCCGGACTTAGGCGAATCACTACGTGACCACGAGGACTTAAAAGCACATTGGGAATTGGGCATTCCAAATTGGGAGAAAAAAGAAAAAAAAAGTAGCACTTAAAACACACTAAGTTCATTAAGTTCACACTGGTGTCCTAGCAAAGTAACAACTGATTTATGTTAAATGTTTTGCTTAACCCTAACAAAGGCAAGAATATACCCAAGCCTCTCAAAACGTTTTACGGTTAAAAAGTGCAATCTTTCTTTAAATTTTTTTTTCTTTTTCTTTTTTTTTTTTTTTTATTAAAGGGAAAATTCAAATTATCTCATCATTCACTCACCCTCATGCCATCCCTCATGCCACCTCTGAAAATCTTAGAACAGTATCTCATATTATTTGGTTACCATTCACCTGCATTGTGAGGTCCAACAGAGCTGAAATATTATTTTAAAAATCTTCGTTTGTGTACTGCAGAATAAAGAAAGTCATACACATCTGGGATGGCATGAGGGTGAGTAAATGATGAGAGAATTTTCATTTTTGGGTGAACTGTCCCTTTAATTCCACTGAAGCCTGCTCTCCACATATTGGCATCAGCCACTAAAAAAACAATATACTGTAAATTAACCACTCAGAGCTTTATTCTAAGGGCCTCAGTCAGGTTCAGATTAAGTTCACACATCTAACCTGTAACCCTCCTTTATCTCTCGAAGTGTAGCTAGTCTGTAAATTTCAACAAAGTCAAAGAGCCCTATTTTAAGTGCGCTAAGTCAAGAAGGCAAGTGGGTTTGGCATAATCGTTGCACAATACGCCAATGGGCTGGGTCAAATGCAATTTAATTCTGAGTTTCTTCTCTGGTTATTGCAGCATCTGCATCCTATTATATAGTACATTCCCTCAAGCACCAGCAATATAAACAAAAACAGCATATTCATAAGAAGTCGGTAGTGTAAATGGACACTATGCAAATAATTAGAAGAATAGAAATATGAACACACTCCTTTGATATGCTTAGAAAAGGATTTGGATGTACGCTCTGTTAAATTATAGGGAATGTAGTATTATTATTAATTTTTGTATCTACTGACACACAGATCATAGCTAGTATTAATAGTGATTGTATCAGCACTCTTCACTTCTGGTCGATTTCAATTTTGAACAACTAAATTCATTTATTGAAACACAAAAAAATGTAACCAAAAATATTTCTAAATTCAAATTGCACTTTAAACAAAATGAAAATACAATCAAAATAACTAAATGGTAAAAAAAAAACATTATACTAAATTCAAATTGTTTATCCTCTCCAACTTCTTTCTTAAAAAAAACACTCTATGACAACAGGTGGAAAAATACCAATTCAAATTACAGTAGATCATAAATACAATTGTAAATATAAAGACAAAGTGTTGGGAAATGTCATGAAATTTATAAAATGCCAGATATAATTTGTTTACCTGATCCTGTTATGAGAGCACTTGAATTCAGTTACAGTGTACCCTTAATATCTGTCTCATTGTCTCTTTTTCTTTTACTCTCTGCACACACACATACACGCACACTACATATACAGTGCCTTTGTATTTATGTGTCTCTTTGCTTGAGCTGTGAAACGTGTCATAGAATCTTGCTACTCCCAGTTGCTCTGTTTTCTTAAGAAGCAATTACACAGGCTGCCCAGGGAGAGACCACGGGCATCATGTTTTGACATACTCCTTAAAGATCATGATTCATGGATGAAATGCTACCAGCATTTAGTCATCATATTTCTGCCAACTCTGATTTCAGGCGCTTACTTGCCAGATTGTTATCAAGAAAAATACACGTTATCACAGAAAACTACCTCACAGTCTGTTAAGAGGATAAACATCAGTATGTTCTGCAGAATCAATGAAAAGCTCAGGTAAGTTAAATTTGTCCACACTTCTTGAAGGGATCTACTGTATATGTTATGGCAAAGCTTACTGATTTGTGTGGATTTCTTTAAAGAAAAGCTGAACTGACATAACGCAGTCTGTCGGGACGTTAGTTTAGCTTGGAGAAGAGGGGAGGTGAAAATCAATAGAACTCTTTCTGAATTTCTTCAAAAATGTCGAGCTAAGGCTTTGACTGATCCCATATGTGACTTTGCTAAGAACAGAAAGGAGAGAAGAAAAGAAAGAATGAAAGAAATCACATTTTATGTCTTCATATTTTATATGCCACTTACTTTGACATTTATTTTTGCCAGTCGCACTTCACATTTCATTCCAGTGATTGACTAATCGAATTTAGAGTGAGGTATAAAACTCAGCTCACTTTCAGAAGCTTGTAAGTCATTTGCACTACATTTTTCTTGAAATACAGACAATCTCACATTCAATACAGTTTTTCTTCAGTGATAATGATACATAGCTAAGACACCCACCACCATCTCCTAACCATGCCGACACTCTCCATTTCACATTCACTGATAAAATCCAGCAGATTTTGACCTTTGTTAGTGTAACCAATCAAATCTAGATCCTCAGTTAAAGCATACAATCTTTTGAAGTAGACTTTTTTACAGTATGGAAAGAATCACATTGCACATCCAGTCCATGACCTCTTACTCGATTAGACAGACGGATGGACGGATGGACGGATGGATGGATGGATGGATGGATGGATGGATAGATAGATAGATAGATAGATAGGTAGATAGATAGATAGATTTGTTTCTGGGGCTGCATAGATAAACAGACAGACAGATAAATTGGTTATTCGATTGACTGATTGATTGATTGATTGATTGATTGATTGATTGATTGATTGATTGAATGATTGATTGTTAAGCTTTAGAACTATACATAATTGAGATTTCTGAAACAAGACAAGCCTACAGTGATGTAGGGCTGATAGCACTGTACATGATTGCTGGACTGGGGCGTAAAATTAATCATTTATAAGTCTGGATGACTTAGATGATCTTGAAACTGTGTGCATGTGTGTGTATTCTCTTAGGGACAGGTGCTCACTTGCTGCCTTAAGGCGACCTCACGGTGAGTAAAAGCTTATAACTGAACACAGAATGCTGAATTATTACATGGAAAAGTCAGCTAAATCCCAGACTCCAGAGGTGAAAAAAGCCACTGTGATCTGTTGCAGTACAGTTTATGTTTCTGGAACTGCATGACATCATGTGCACTTAAATGTAAGGAGTGTTTGAGGATGAACAAGCTGCACTAATGGCGATGACATTAAGTGGAGATGAAACAGACTCTAAAGACCTGGCAAGTGGTCTGTCTTGTTAATTCAAGAGCAATCCGATGCTGTGTGTGCTATTTACATAAATGTTACATTTGCAATAAAGTCATATGCTTTTATGCATGATTCCCAAAACTGAATATCAACCCAACATTATAATTTACCAGGGAGAAGGCATTATGTTAAGCATGGTCTATTTGTATTAATTCAATGCTTTTAGCTTGTTTACCTATAATAAAAAGCCATTCTCTAGGTAGCGAATGCAGTTTTGAAAGCCCATTTTGTCATGTAAACGTACTGGCTGGAGAACTTATTATTAACACTTTCTGTTATCTAAAAATTTTTGGGCCAGAAAAAATAAAGGCGCAAAAGGATTCCCCTTAATAATTCAAGGGTGTGTGGCTGTGGGCTACTTCAGTAAGCCCAAAGACCAACGATAGCTCCTGCTGTTATAGTAATGCTTTCCCTGAAGACTTTGGGTGGTAAATGTGGCTTGTAGTGTCTTGAGAGTTTCCTCCCTTGAGCTATGTGTCCACAAATTTAAAGTAAGATTAGCGAGGGTGTCAACGTGATAAATGAGTTGTGTACAGACACTGTTAATTAGAACATGGCAGTTTTAGAATAATGTAATGACAAATACTGTGCAAAGACAGCAGTGGATATTTAATTGGATGGGTGGATGGATGGATGGACGGACGGACAGACAGACATACAGAAAGTTAGGTAGATATGTTTCTGGGGCTGCATAGATAAACAGACAGACGGATAAATTGGTTATTCGATTGACTGATATTTACTGTTAAGCCTTAGAACTATACATTAGATGGACAGATAGATAGATAGATAGATAGATAGATAGATAGATAGATAGATAGATAGATAGATAGATAGTGTTAATCCCCTGTTGAACCTAAAAAATATATTTATTTTGGTATATTTCCCCTTGATGTATTATGCAACTAAGTTAAAGTTGATTAGAAGGTATAAGCGTGTATTGCCCCTTTTTAGGGCGAGAATGCGCTTGTGCCTATTTTTTCTGTGTGCTGTAATTGGTTATGGGTGTAGATGGTTTAGGCTACTGTGACAGATAGTATGGGTTTCTGAAGCAGCCTGCACTGATGCGCATTTGGCCGCTGACAGGCGGACGTTACAGACAAGAAACACCCCCGGCCGCGCGTAAAACACCATACACATGAAATGCTTGAACAAATAACTTCATCGGAGTAATTTTGCGGCATATCATAAACCAGCTCACTTCCTTTGGCAATCACAGAAGTGGCGGAAGTACGTCAGTTTGCAATACTCGGAGCATTTACGGTTCGCGGCAGTGCGATTTCTGATGAGCAAGACGAGAAAGACTAGAAGAGGAGATTCGGATCATATGTCTCTTTAAAGCCACTTAGCGAAGCGTTGCATATTCCGAAAGAGACCTACGTCTTTCCCCTCCGCCGCAGCGCACGCGCGCACGGCCAGTGTTCAGGAATGGATACGTTCAACTTGCTCTCCGCTGGATAAGGAACTCTTTTCCTTGTTGGATATTAGATGTTTTAGTGGATTGCGTGCTGAGGAATCGTTTGGGGAATAACATCGCTTTCAGGTTGACGAGGACTTAGACGCTGATCGTGTTATCTCAGAATGGTTTCATGGTGTCTCTTCATGGTTGTCTGACAGAAGGAGACGCGTAGTAAATACTGTGTGAATTACTCGCCTACATTCTTCTCTTGAAATTGTTTGGCAAACACGCGGATATTTTCCGGATCCTTGTTTTTGTTTCTGACACAGTGGGTCACGAAGCGGGTGGAAGAAAAGCAGGGCCAGCGACATGAATCCTCCGCGCTGTCTGCAGTATGCAGACATTCATGTTGTTTTATAGGCTACGGTTGCAACAAAGTTGCCTCCCGAGTGGAATTCACACTACTGTAATTAAATAGCCATTTTGCACCTGTTTAAATGAAGCGGAGGGCTACGATCTCTTAACGCCGTGTTTCGACACGGGCTTTGGATTATTTACTCGCCTCAACGTGCATGGATCAGTTGAACAGTTGTTTGTTTATCATACAACGGAGCTTAACATCCAAGGTCATACTGTAAATTGTTTACCTATTCTACTCAGTGTCTATGGACGTGCTTTTTTTAATTGTGTGGTATCGATTGGTTTTTACGTGATCGAGTGTGATTATTTTATTTTTTTATTTTATTTTTTTTGAGGGGAAGGCATCGCACCAATTTTTAAAATGGAAGGGAAAGTGAAGCAGAGTCGCAGATCCCGTTCGCAGCGGGAGAGGGGACGAAAACGGGAGGCGGGCGCCGGGGAAGCCCGCAATCAGAGCCCTTCGTCTGGTTCCGAACGGGAGCGAAGTCCATGTAAAAAGGCTCCGCCACGCTCGACAACCTCGAGCAGAGCCCCGCGACCCCCCCGGCGGAGGAGACGCGAGTCGAGTTCACAGGAGGAGGATATTATTGATGGATTTGCTATTGCCAGTTTCGTCAGTTTGGACCGTCTCGAGGTAAGGCATGGCTTCGGCCGCTTAAATATTCCGAACACGTCCGCCCGTCTGTGGCCGCGGCAACCGCTGAAGTTTTCTTTTTACAGGATTCTGAACACTGACGATGACGTAACGGCTTCTGAGGATGATAAACAGGTGTTTTGTGTTGTCACAATGTCGCATTCTAAACATTCCATTGCTAGTCAGCGTTTATGACGCTACAGAGCGCTACTACCCATGATGACGCAATAGAGTGTGTGGCTGCTGATGTAATAACTAGCTTTTGAGTGATGTTTTGAACCGCAACTGCTGCAAAAAGGTGTCAGCCTTGTTTGACAGGTCACTTCGAGGAATACAGTGCATCATCCTGAAGGCTTTGTTTACTGACAAGTTTGAATCACGAGAGAATCAATTTCCACTTGAGTTTATCATCAGTCAGAAAAAGTGTTGAAATGATTCATGACATATAGGGGAAGTTGTGGTTTTAATGGTTTTGGGGGCTCTCTTTTTATCTAGGTTAGCTGTAAATGCCATATTCAAATCTGTTGAAATTTATATGTAATGCAACTTTGAGATGACACATGCCAGGATTGCAGTGTTGCTGTGGCTACACACGTAGATAAACTAAGCAGTAATTACCAGCATTTGATTATGTATCACTTGTGTCTTTAATTGAAGATGTACTGTATGTTGTATGGCTTCAGTCAGGACAACTGTATCATCAAGTGGTGAGTTTAAACTTGCTTTTACTAATAAAGAAGCAAAACGGGCCAAGTGGATGACAGGTGTGTTGCAAACAGCTATGACAGAGTATTGTGTATTCAGCTGATGAGGGTGCCAGTGTGTGTAAGTGTGTGTGTGTGCATTCATGACAAATGACATTGGCCTAACATGACCAGTGAACTGTAAAACCGGGCTCAGCCACATAAACCACAGAGCTGTATTTCTACTCTGACTGTAAAAACAGTTGTCATAGTACTTCTTGAGATCAAAGCTTTATTGGATTTGTGTTATGAGCGTATAAAATAACTGGTTTGTGTTCTTTTAAACTTAATGCTCACTAGTAGTTTGACTGCTATAGTAACTGAGCTTTCTCTGCTTTGTAGATCTGAGGCTATAAGGTGCAATTGACCCTGACAATGATTGTTGAATGCATACTATTGGCTTGCTTACTGTACATTTTGGTAAACAGGGTCATGTTTGACAACAAAGAGTGAAGATCTGAGACCAGGGTTAATTTACATTTACTTTACGTGTATGTATTTAGCAGACGCTTTTTTATCGAAAGCAACTAAGTGTATCAAGGTATACATTTTATCAGAATGTGTGTTTCTGGTTACAAGCACCATGCTTTACCAGTTGAGAGCTCAAATGAATTGCTTCATGAGAATACTCTAGTTGGAATGATTCTTTCAAGAGTCCACCCACATAAGTGCCATAATGCAGGCCACTGCGGAAAAATGTGTCTTTCTTTGAACTTTTACTTATGTTTTGGATGTCTGCTGAACCGTTAAGTGAGTAGAGCTTTTCTCAGTTGGCAAAGAAACCAATCCATCAGATGCATTTGTTTACTCTTTGTTTATTTGCTTTGAATCAGCTTACCTGCATGCATGATTCATTAGGGATGCAGCGATTTAAATGTGAGCAGTGGGATGCGATTCTGTGCTGAAGCTTTGAGTTGCATTTTAGAAAAATTACATAATGCCTCCCAGCTCTTTAAGCCCCTCTGTGTAATGAAGTAGTTAATTGATAAGAATGCTGTAGTTATAACCCCCTCCTGAGAAAGAGGAAGTGTGTGTGTGTGTGTGTGTTTGTGTGTGGCTGAAGTGGTTATAGGATGTAAATCCTCTTTGCTGAGCCTTTTTTTGCTTAACCTCTTTGGGTTTAATGTTACGTGTTGGAATTGTAGGGGGCCAATATACGATATGATTGCGGGGGGTGGGGGGATGTTCTGTATCATCTTTACATCGTCCAAGGCATAAGCTATTGGCGATCACTCTGACCATCATCAGTCTCAGAGATCATCGGCACAACGCTAATGCGAATACATTTTAGGGGTTTTGCTAGTTTTTTTCCATTTGGTTTTTGCTATTTCCATTTATAGGACAGATCTGATCATTTTAATTCAGTTTGTACTTCATTGGATTTATCATTTGGTTCAACTTGTTTGATTTAATTGCCACAGTTGCATGCTGTGCTGGCCTGATACTGTTCACATTTTAAGTCAGAGGAATTAGAATAAACGAGAGGCTGATTATGTCATAGTCAAAGGAATTTTTGGGAAGCCTTGTAATATAACTTTGAACTGGAATGTGACAACTCTGGTCTGGTGATTAGTCAACAAGAAGTGGCATTCGCAACCAATTTAACTTCCGTAATGTCACATATTTTCTAATTCTTTGGAATGACATGCACTGATAAGTTGATCAATGTAAGATCAGGAATGTGTATTACGGCTGTAAATAGGGTCAATTTTGATTTCAGATTGAATTTAAGGGTAAGAGAATAACGATTAAGAACTTAAAAGTGTAGTTCAACCAAAAATTAAGATTTTCTTATTTATCATTTGCTCACCCATATACTCTCAATCCCATATGAATTTCTTTGTTCTGCGGAACACGAACAGATAGTTTATGGAGATATGAGGTGTTTTTGTCTGTACAATGCAAGTCAATGGGTTCCAAACAAGACATAAAAGCAGCATTAAGGTAATCCATATGACTCGTGGTTTAATCCATGCACTCTAAAGCGATCCGATCGATTTTGGGTGAGAAACAGACCAAAATGTAACACCTTTTTCACTATAAATAGTGAAATATCTTCAAATAATAATATCAAAATATTTCCATTTGTGTTCCACAGCAGAAAGAAAGATGTACGATTATGGAAACTCATAAGAGTAAGTAAATGATAAATGAGAGAACCATCATTTTTGGGTGAAATATTCCTTTAAGATCTTGTTCTTTCACTGTTCTTACTGTATGTCCCTAGATGCAAGCGTAATATTTCCGTATTCTCTTTCTCACAGACTTTGGTTCATGGAGAGATAATGGCTCCAACAAGCTGATGTCCACACTTAAACATTAGCTGGTCTAAAGGTGTCTAATCTATTGATAACTGTTCTAAATATACCCTATTGAGTGTCTCGGACAAGAGAGAGGAGAGATGTGGTGGGGTATTTGACAGTGATTTTAAATGGTTACGTGACCTCTGCATGTTGTCCCTTTCTAACTCTGTAAGGGAGAGAGAATGTGGGAGATTAAGATAAAGGTGAAGAAAAAAGGCTAGGAAAACAAGAGTGACGGTAAGTGAAAGATAATGAACACTTTGGTCCAAGATGCCATTTAAAAAAAATATTTCATTGAAGTCACAATTTTTATTGTTTGAAGCCTCTTTTTGACATCAGTCAGCACAATGTTCAGTAAAAAAACAATAAATGGTAAATGATAAAGGGCCCACTTTATATTAGGTGTCTTTAACTACTATAGCATTTGATACAATTTACTTATTATATACATACATGTTGTTGCTTTGTACTGGCATGTAAAGTACCTGGATTTAATACATCTGTAGTTACACTGTTAACCTTACCCCTAAATCTAACCCAACCCTTACCCTAAATCCTAACCCCTACCCCTACCCGTAACCCTAACCCTACTCCTAAAACTACACATACATTACCTCAATCTCAGTAGCAGCAAAAATGTGAGTCCTGTGAGAAATTAGCAGAAGACATGTAGTTACACAATAAATACATTGTATTAACAGCCTGATCTCATAAATATACATACCTATTTGTACTTTAATATTTGTAACATTTAAACATAGATGTTTCTATGTTTGAATAGACACTAAAACGTACAATATGAATGTTTGAAAGCATCTAAAATGTAATTTTTTTAAACATATTTACAGCTTTAGAAATGTAAAATATTGACAAATCCATTACACATATATTTGATTACATGAATCAATTATAAATATATTTTGTACATTTGTAACTGTTTTGTAGATTTAGATCCCTTAACTCAAGTTAACCACATTTCAACAATGTAAAAACATGTAAAAAGTAGATTAATGTACAGTAGCAATAATTTTTTATACAGTATTTTCATTTATATATATATATAAACCGCTAATCCCACACTTACTCCTAAATCTAACCATAACCATTTATTAAGCATATAAAACATGTAACAGGCAGATAAATTTAATCACAAAAATGTATTCAAAAAATTCAGTAGAAAAGTAGTCCAAAGGGTGATGCACTGCATCCGATGTGCTCCCAGATGGCATACAGTAGCATTGTGCGAGGTAGAGAGTGAAATTTAAATTATTAATCGCTTTAAATCTTCTCCTGATGCACTGTCATATCTCATTCAAACATATACATTGCAGGCATATTCTGAAAACTCATTTTGTGTCAATTGGCAAACAAAAATGTAATTAAATGATTAAACGATTACAGAGTTTTTATTCATTTTAACATTTTAAAGTTTAATCTTGGTTAAAGATCTTGATATAATCCTTTAAAACATTGTATAGGGCTGCAGAAATCACACAGAACTGAATGAAACCATTAAAATGTCATATTATAATATCAACTGCATTAAATAAATGTGATGGCATTTAACTAATCTCATTGATTATAAATTAAATGTAATTAACTGATTAATTCTATGAATTATTCAATATTAATCAATTCAAACAGTACTGGTAAACATTTGAATGTTTCTATAGGTGTTAATATGTAAAATGATGATGTTGTCAATACATCAATATTGTAAGTTTCGGTGTCTATGCGAACGTAAGAGAACGCACGTTTGCTAGAACCAAACTTTACATAAGAATACATACGAATTCTCATGAGATCATGTTGTTTTTAATGTTAGTGCATAGTAGTTAAAGACACCTAATATAAAGTGGGACCACAATAACCATTTTCAAGGACTGCTTTTACAAAAATATTTTCCACTCTCACTATTTTCCAGTAATTTCATTTTTTCACGAGGCACATGCTGGCAGAGAAACTGTTCAGGGAAGAGTAAAAAAAAATAATATATATATATATATATATAGTGTATATAAACTCAGCAAAAAAAGAAACGTCCCTGTTTCAGGACTCTGTATTTTAAAGATAATTTTGTAAAAATCCAAATAACTTTACAGATCTTTATTGTAAAGGGTTTAAACAATGTTTTTCATGCTTGTTCAATGAACCATAAACAATTAATGAACATGCACCTGTGGAACGGTCATTAAGACACTAACAACTTACAGATGGTAGGCAATTAAGGTCACAGTTATAAAAACTTGTGACACTAAAGAGACCTTTCTACTGACTCTGAAAAACACCAAAAGAAAGATGCCCAGGGTCCCTGCTCATCTGCGTGAATGTGCCTTAGGCATGCTGCATGGAGGCATAAGGACTGCAGATGTGGCCAGGGCAATAAATTGCAATATCCGCACTGTGAGATGCCTAAGACAGTGCTACAGGGAGAAAGGAAAGACAGCTGATCGTCCTCGCAGTGGCAGACAATGTGTAACAACACCTGCACAGGATCAGTACATCTGAATATCACACCTGCGGGACAGGTACAGGATGGCAACAACAACTGCCTGAGTTACACCAGGAATGCACAATCCCTCCATCATTGCTCACTCAGACTGTTCGCAGTAGGCTGAGAGAGGCTGGACTGAGGGCTTGTAGGCCTGTTGTAAGGCAGGTCCTTACCAGACATCACCGGCAACAACGTCGCCTATGGGCACAAACCCACCTTCGCTGGACCAGACAGGACTGGCAAAAAGTGCTCTTCACTGACGAGTAGCGGTTTTGTCTCACCAGGGGTGATGGTCGGACTCGTCGAAGGAATGAGCATTACACCGAGCCCTGTACTCTGGAGCGGGATCGATTTGGAGGTGGAGGGTCCATCATGGTCTGGGGTGGTGTGTCACAGCATCATCGGACTGAGCTTGTTGTCATTGCAGGCAATCTCAACGCTGTGCATTACAGGGAAGTCATCCTCCTCCCTCATGTGGTACCCTTCCTGCAGGCTCATCCTGACATGATCCTCCAGCATGACAATGCCACCAGCCATACTGCTCGTTCTGTGCGTGATTTCCTGCAAGACAGGAAGGTCAGTGTTCTGCCATGGCCAGCGAAGAGCCCGGATTTCAATTCCATTGAGCATGTCTGGGACCTGTTGGATCTGAGGGTGAGGGCTAGGGCCATTCCCCCCAGAAATGTCCGGGAACTTGCAAGTGACTTGGTGGAAGAGTGGAGTAACATCTCACAGCAAGAACTGGCAAATCTGGTGCAGTCTATGAGGAGGAGATGCACTGCAGTACTTAATGCAGCCCATGTCTTGCATACGTCTGTGCGTAGTGGTTCTCCCCCACATTTTTGAATGGGTTTTGTTTCACAATCCTCTCCAGGGTGCGGTTATCCCTATTGCTTGTACACTTTTTTCTATCACATCTTTTCCTTCCCTTCACCTCTCTATTAATGTGCTTGGACACAGAGCTCTGTGAACAGCCAGCCTCTTTTGCAATGACCTTTTGTGTCTTGCCCTCCTTGTGCAACATGTCAATGGTCATCTTTTGGACAACTGTCAAGTCAGCAGTCTTCCCCATGATTGTGTAGCGTACAGAACTAGACTGAGAGACCATTTAAAGGCCTTTGCAGGTGTTTTGAGTTAATTAGCTGATTAGAGTGTGGCACCAGGTGTCTTCAATATTGAACCTTTTCACAATATTCTAATTTTCTGAGATACTGAATTTGGGATTTTCCTTAGTTGTCAGTTATAATCATCAAAATTAAAAGAAATAAACATTTGAAATATATCAGTGTGTGTGTAATGAATGAATATAATATACAAGTTTCACTTTTTGAATGGAATTAGTGAAATAAATCAACTTTTTGATGATATTCTAATTATATGACCAGCATCTGTATACGTGTATATATATGTATATGTATATATGAGTGTATTTCCCTTTTGACACCGTAAAAGTGTTTGCTTTATACTTGTTTCGGACATGTTGAAGCCTGTTTTGACTTTCATTTTCAGTGCTTTTGGTTATTTGCATTGTGGTTGTGGTTTTGCTGTCTGTTTCTGGGTGTTGATGAATAATTTCTCTGAACAAGTTCTGAATCATACATGCAGGTTTGTTGAGTGAATATTTTGAGCAAGGCATGAATGCGACCAAAATAATGTATTATATTAGAGCCTCTTCATATTATTGGCTTCATTACATTCATCTAGCTCACCTTAAAATATAAAGTATTCAAACCTTTTGCATTGTTCAAACAAGCTGGTGAAGGCAAGCATCACTATTCCTTTAGCTCGGAACAAACCCATAACTTGGTATTAAACTTTGACATGTATCTAGTCCTGCATCGTTTGTGCTACAGACATGATTGGTACCTCAAATCCTGTGGCTTGTTGAGGAGGAATGTGCTAACAATACATTTCAAAGTGATCAGACTTTTGATTTATTTCCAGTTGGATGTTAAAAACGGTGAAAAAAACCTTAGAATAACATCGAAGGAGGTGCTTGAGCCAAATCTAGGGACCATAATATCATATACAGTATATTGACTACAGCCTCCCAGAACACCCTAGCAACCATTATGCACTAAAAACTACTCTGCACACCTTAGCATCTGCATAGCCCACAACACCATATAAAACATCCTACCATTGTGGCAGCAATATTGCATGGGGAGGCACCATTCATATTTAAGATTTGTAAATGTTATGACCTGATATGGTTAGTAGCACATGCACATTACTGCTTCATAGTTGGGACAGTCTTAATGAAAGTGTATGTGTGCAATCGCTATAAAACTGTGAAATGTTGTGCCGCTGTGTGTGTCTTAGAGCATGTTTTCTTTATAAATGATGCTTGTTGTGAAAGCAATTAGCGTAAAAGTTGTCGACAAGCTCCTGCTCTGAACGTGAGATAGGCCTTTATGGTCTGACTGATACTAACAATAATTGCTGAGAGTTCTATTCCTACATTGAAATAAGATATGGAGATGGGAGAGGTTCTCAGAGTCTCTCTTTCTCAAACACTCACTCTATCACTCACTCTCTCACTCGCCCTCCCTTCTGTGTTATTCCACTGGATAAAGATTAGAATCAGCAGTCAATGGCTGGTTATCAGGAAACTTGCTTTAGAATGAGAGACAGACAGTTTTGTTCCAGGTTTTGTTGCATTGATGAAAAACTCACAAAGAATTTTGTTGGCTCTCAAGGGAGTTTGACAAAGAGACAAAACTGAGTGGGTGTTTACTAGTGGTCGACCAATATATCACAGAGGCCAATAAATCGGCCGATATTCTGACTTTATTAATTATCGGCATTGGTCGATAAGTTTTCCCGTTTGGCCGATTTGTTTCTTGAGGGCGCTGAAAATCACCTGTTTGAATGTGAAGCGACTGAGACGTAAACTACCAGTCATGGTTTGTTTTGTTGTTACGTGCCATCGTATAACTACAATAATAGACCTGTGCAAAGCAGTCTCATTTAAACGATCTGCATATCAGACGCGTTTTAGCTCATAATGTTAAAGTGCTCACCTGTTTCATTCTCCCTCTCTCTCCTCAACAGTTCCCTGTAACTTTTAACTGTCTTGTTTAATGATAAAAAGGAAACTATCAATAAAACTAATATCATATACCATCTGCAAATATGCGCATATCTCGTTTAAACAGATGTAATTCATGAACCTCACAAGAATCCAGCGTTTTCTTCCCGTTGAGCGCTTTTATTTTTTAGCAATTGTATGTTTATGCTATTTACGATATTAAATTGTGTGAGATATCGGCATTGTATTGGCTTACCGGCTACCCTGTTCTCTGGATATCGCCATCGGCCATTAAAAAAAAAAAAAAAAAACATATCGGTCGACCACTAGTGTTTACTTTATAATTTATGTGATTGAGTGTTCCTGAGAAAAACATTATTAAGTGCAAGGCTGAACTGTATTGATATTCCTGAGACACTCTGATAAGGGTTTTTTCTCGAACTCTGAAGTAAACTTCTGCAATTATTTTAGCCCAAACTGTTTAGGATAGGCTACAGTCATAATTTGTTTTGTGTATAATTTTAGTCTTACTGTAGGTGCTATTCATATGTACTGTCTATCTGTCTGTCTGTCTGTCTTGTGTATATATACTGTATATTGTAAAATTAATAGTTTTTAAATGTAGGATTTAAAGGGGGCCTGGTAACTCAGCAAGTAAAGACGCTGACTACCACACCTGGAGTTGCAAGTTCGAATCCAGGGTGTGCTGAGTGACTCCAGTCAGGCTTCCTAAGCAACCAACCTTGTCCCGGTTTCTAGGGTGGATAATGTCATGTTGGGTTAACCTCCTCGTAGTCACTATAATGTGGTCCTCGTTCTCGGTGGGGCGCGTGGTGAGTTGTGCGTGGATGCCGCGGAGAATAGTGTGAGCCTCCACACACGCTAGGTCTCCACAGTAATGCGCTCAACAAGCCACATGATAAGATGCGCGGCATGACGGTCTCAGATGCAGAGGCAACTGTGATTCGGCCTCCTCCACCCGGATTGAGGCGAGTCACTACGCCACCCCAAGGACTTATTTGGGAATTGGGCATTCCAAATTGGAGAGAATTTGTTTTAAATTTTTTTTAAGATTTAAAGTTTGAAAATCTCCCACTGACCAAGAGAACACACGCTAGATGGACGTCTTTGACCATCTCACTGTTTTTAATCATCTTTCATCTCATGAGTGTCACATTTTTGAGATGCAGTGTCAACTGCTAAAACTGTTAAAAATGTGTCTCAAGACACCTGACATTTGTTCCATTTGTTGCACTGTCTAGCTTTTTTTAATGCAAGAATGCATTCAGTCTGGCGGCCCATAACAAGTTCAGCATTCACCAATGGAGATGATGTTATTGTAATATTTCCATTTTGATTTACGATTGGTCTTCTTTCCTTCTTTCTTACATTTGTTTGCATAGTGAATTGTTAATCTTTCTTCATTCAAATCATACTTGCATTCAGTATGTGTTGCGTCATGTTATGTGTTTCAAACACAAACGAAGATTTTAAAAGAATATTTTAGCTCTGTTGGTCTTCACAATGCAAGTGAATGGTGACCAGAGCTTTGAAGCTCCAAAAGGCAGTATAAAAGTAATCCATAGGACTCCAGTGGTTAAATCCATATCTTCAGAAGCTATATGAGAGCTGTGGGTGAGAAACAGATCAATATTTAAAGTCTTTTTTAACTGTAAATCTACACTTTCACTTCCACATTCTGGTGTGGAAGTGACTTTCACTTTCACATTCAGCCACCTACTGGTTGGGGCTGGTCATAGGTGGATATTGATAGTAAAAAAGGACTAAAATATTGATCTGTTTCTCACCCACACCTATCATATTGCTTCAGTTGATATGGATTTAACCACTGGAGTCTTATGGATTACTTTTCTGCTTCCTTTATGTCATTTTTGGACCTTTGGTTGTCCTGTACAATAGTGATATCACTCCTGTAGCCAATTTGTAATTAAACCGCTGGTGTTACAACTCGCCTTGTGTAACAACACTCCCCAGTTTCCTTTACTGCCTAAGCTTTTCACTTCAAAGTCTCTATATAGTAGTGTTTAAATGTACAGACGCTGCTCTGCTTGAGCAGTCACAGCAGCTCTGCAGATGCCAGCACCTTGCTCTGTATTCTAGCTTACAGCTTAATGACTTCCTGCCAGGGCTAAAGTATGTGCTCACTTCATAAATACCCCCCTATTTTTGGCCCTAACCTCCCCTCTCATGCACCGCTCCAGGTGCTGATGAAACCATTCCCCTTCTGCATAATCATATTCCCTCTAACATGAGCCAAAAACAGCCAGAGAGCTAGAGCTGCTTTTCTCGTCCCTCGTGATTCCACAAGTTTTAAATGGTTAAGTGGGAGGAAAGTCTCAGATTCTGATTAAATACAGTATTATCAAAAGGACTCAAGATGGCGCCGAGTATGGCTGCTGCGTTGCGAGCTCCGACACAAAATTGTAATTTTTTGTTTGTTTTGTTTACAATTCTTATGTTTTTTGTCTTGGATGTTGTCTGCCTTATTGTCTACGACAGACAACACTTTCGGACATTGGTTCTGCAATTACACACCGTAAACTGGACTTCAAATTCCTCAGTGCCGACCCGCTGTTTACAAACAGGCCATGAGAGCCCTTTGTCTGGGCAGCCCGGCCGTAGAAACGCAAAAGGAAAAGGGGATTCTCATCAGAGTAAGACGTTGCGCAAATCGACCCCCGCTACCCAGAATTCTACTGGCAAATGTTCAGTCTCTGGACAACAAGCTCTGCGAGCTGAGGGCGCGGATCTCTTTCCAGCGAGAGACGAGGATTGCTGCATTATCTGCCTTACAGAAACTTGGATGTCTGCGGAGATTCCAGACTCAGCCATTGAACCCGCAGGGTTCTCCGTGCACCGAGCGGACAGAGCGAAAGACCTCTTAAGTAAAAGCAGAGGTGGTGGTATATGTTTTATGATCAACAAATCCTGGTGTGATCAGAGGAACGTACATTCTATTAAGTCTTTCTGAGACTTCAGGAAAAGAGAAAGAGAACACAGGCCCATCACTGTCAATGGAGCACCAGTGGAGAGAGTCAGCAGCTTCAAGTTCCTGGGTGTCCACATCACTGAGGAACTCACATGGTCGGTCCACACTGAGGCCGTTGTGAAGAAGGCTCACCAGCGCCTCTTCTTCCTGAGACGGCTGAGGAAGTTTGGAATGAACCGCCACATCCTCACACGGTTCTACACCTGCACTGTAGAGAGCATCCTGACTGGCTGCATCTCCGCCTGGTACGGCAATAGCACCGCCCACAACTGCAAAGCCCTGCAAAGGGTGGTGCGAACTGCCAGACACATCATCGGAGGTGAGCTTCCCTCCCTCCAGGACATATATATACCAGGCGGTGTGTGAAAAAAGCTCGGAGGATCATCAGAGACTCCAGCCACCTGAGCCATGGGCTGTTCTCACTGCTACCATTAGGCAGGCGGTATCGCAGCATCAGGACCCGCACCAGCCGACTACATGACAGCTTCTTCCCCCAAGCAATCAGACTTTTGAACTCTTGATCTCTCACGATCAAAATACATCAGCACTGCACTTTATTAATCTTATTATCTCACACCGGACTGTCATAAATTATATTCTCTCTTAACAACACACTGGCAACTGACTATCAACCGACAGCCTGAATGTCAATACAGTACAATACAACCTACTGTATATTTTATATATACTATTTTTTATTTTTTATTTTTTTTATTGTATAATGTGTATTCTATATTGTGTGTATTGTATACTGTACATTGTATGTTATTATTCGTATATTGTGTTGTGTGTAATTATGTGTATACTAGATTTTAAATTGTGTTGTGTAAATCTGATGTTTACTGTAAATTGGTATATGTCTCATCACTGTCACGACTACTATGTTGCTCGGAACTGCACCCAAGAATTTCAGTCAGTCAGTCTGTCACATTTATTTATATAGCACATTTAAAAACAAAAACTGTTGGCCAAAGTGCTGTACAGTTAAACTAGTTAAAAAGTAAGGTATGTATTACAAGAATACCAGAACAACATTCACAAAAGGAAATAAAAACAATACACTAAACAGTAAAAGTAATAATGTTACAATCACAAAGTATCAAATGCTAAAACAAACAAGTGCGTTTTAAGAATTGATTTAAAATCTTCAAGAGTTGGAACAGACTTGATATGTAAAGGCAACTTATTCCAAAGCCTTGATGCTGCAACTGAAAAGGCTCGATCACCCTTCAGTTTTAATCTTGAACTAGGAACAGTTGTCTGTAAACTATTTAATGACCGTAAAGGTCTAGAGGATTGATGCAGAGAAATTAACTCAGAAATGTACTCAGTTGCCAGACCATGCAAGCCCTTTAAAAACAAACATTAAAACGTTGAACTGGATCCAGCACTGGAGAGATACTATCTCTTTTTCTGGTACCATTTCTGAAGCCTAGCAGCAGCGTTTTGAACCAGCTGAAGGCGTAACAGAGTGGATTGAGAAACCCCCAAATAAAGTGCATTACAAAAATCAACTCTCAAAGAAATAAAAATCACAGTCTCCAAATCTTTAAAAGTAAATTTTTTTTTTTAACTTAGCGATGGTCCTAAGTTGAAAAATCTACCTTTCACCACATAATTTATTTGTCTATCTAATTTTAGAACTGAATCAAAAATTACACCTAGATTTCTTGCTTGGGAATGTAAGTTTGAAGATAAAAGTCCCAAATTCCTGGTTACCATTGTAATGGAATTAGTAGGGCCAAAAACTAGAACTTCTGTCTTAGATTTGTTTAAATGTAGAAAGTTGGCTGCCATCCAGCTTTTAATGTCCTCAAGATAATCAAACAAACATTGTAAAGCAGAGACATCATTTGATTCTGTTGGAAGATAGAGCTGAGTGTCATCTGCATAGCAATGATATTAGATGTGTTTGTGAAAAATAGCACCTAAAGGTAGCATATATGAAGAAAATAGAACGGGGCCTAAATTGGAGCCTTGAGGTACACTACAGGTAATAATATGCTGAAGATGAAGAAAGGTTTCCAATCTCAACTGAAAAAGTTCTTTCTTTGAGATAAGAGGCAAACCAATTAAGTGCACTACCCTGAATTCCAACCTACTGCTGTAAACGCTTCAGAAGGATGGTGTGGTTGATCATGTCAAAGGCCGCACTGAGATCTAGCAAAACTAGAATACCACACTTCCCAGAGTCCACAGTTAATAACAAATCATTTGTCACTTTCAGGAGAGCAGACTCTGACGCAGTGTCTTGTTCTGAAGCCGAATAGAAGAAATTATTGAACAGGTGTAAACCACAGCATACTATTATTTTATGACATTGTTGTCTTGTCAGAATGTCATTCTTGCTGTGGGAAATTATAGATTAGGAGTATTGTGGAGTGTTCTAGAATGTTAATGAGTAATTTAATTGGTCCTGAAGTGACCATTCTAGAACTTGACTATTGCTGTTTCAGCATTTCCTTTGTGCTGTAGAACAAGCTTGTTGTCTGATACTGTATGAATTTTTCAACCTAGTCTCAAAATAAATGTATAACTGACTTTTACGTGCCTAATTCTACGTTTCATTGCAATTTCCTGGTGAAATGAACACTAGAGGTGCTACGACAACTGTGCGTTTTATTCACTTTCACATAAATCACGAATACAACGGCTGATCATGATTTAATAAACACTTATTTTTCGCATTGTTACTCTCACACTGCTACTGAAACAAACTAAAATGCATCATTTGAAAAACTATACATTTTAACGCCTGTATTACAGACTCGCCTACATTTACACACTTATTCCAGTGTGATTAGCTTGTGCAGTAGCTCATCTAATAGAGTGTTGGACTTTGGACTCTGAAGTACGTGGTTTGAGACCAGTCAAGCGCGCAAGCTGACACGTGAGACAAGAGTGATATAGAAGCAACACGAGATGACGGGGTTGGTTCAGAAAATGTCCTTTTCATTACTCATTTTATTTTTGGACACCGGTTTTGTTTAGGTGTTGGTTAAGAGTAAGGATTTCTGTTTTGTGTCTACCTCTCATTTGATTTTAGATCACTATTAGTTAGGTTTAGGTAAAAGTTTTAGGTTAGGGGCATACACTTTAGTCATTGAAACCATCTACTATTCACCTTAAAAACCTTGTCTGATTATGACACCATTTCACTCGCTTTTGGCGCCCCCCTGCTGGAAATTTCACTGGAAAACTGCAGCCAAATGTGTAAAAGGCACGTGATTTAATTTTGCTAAAATGTTGCCACAGTCACGTAACGTCAGTGAGACCATGATGTAATTTTTTGAACAGCCCAGTTGCCTTGGAAATACTATGGGGTGTTTTAGAGCCGAGTTGTTTTTGTGTAAATGCCATTACATTGCTATAGAGCATGTTTTTTTACCATGGTGAATAAGCGTTAATTTGAGAGCAGCTGCTACAGTATGTTGATGCTGTTGGTTTTAGGCTGCGCAACAGAGAGAGAAAGAGGCCCTCACAGCCTGGTTGCATTGAGGCTGGAAATAGCACACTGCCACACACACACGCACACACACACACACACACATGCACACACTGCTGCCACAGCACATGAGTGACACTGCACTGGAAATAAAAGAAAAATGCTCTAGTCTGCTGGAGAGATACAGTTGTGCTTCTTGACTGCTGTCAGTTCACACTGTATTCCAGTTATTACTGGAAAAATGTCTTTTCCTGTCAGATGTTGTGACTCTTGTGACGTGACTTAATATGACAGCAGTGATGGATGCTGATCTGTTACACCTCATGAAGGCAACATCAGGTCATATTGCATGTTTATTCAACCAACCCCCCCCCCCCCCCCATGTACATTTGACCTTTCACTGACCCCTGGACATATTTTGAATAATTTCAACTCATACCTTATATTTGCAAAACAAATAAATGTGTTGACCGTTTTGTGCTTACAGTGGAAGTCTATGAGGCAACTGTTTTCAACAACCAATGATCACATGGGAAATCGACATGTAGCTTCCGAAAGTTCATGTACCCTGAAATTAACCCCACACTGCTGACTTACTGACAGGCGGCATTCCCAATCAGATATTTTTACATCAATTCAAGCGTGATCACTTTAACCTCTTGCGCTACTGATAGCGCATTGTAGGGATGTGCACGAGTACTCGAGTGTTCTTCACCAGCTCCTTGAGTATTAAAAGCACTCCATGAATATTGCAAATTCATTTTTCTCTGTGCATTTGCCTCCTGTGAGCAACACTGAATTACACAGTTTTCCCACTGAATCTCTCACCAAATCTCACAGTTACAATTGAGTCCACTCGGGGGCGCTGTGGGTGTGTGTTGTTGAGGTGTAGGAGGAGAGAAGAAGATATGATGGCGTCTGTGCTTTTGAAAGCAGAGATAATTGTGTCAATGCTATTCTTATTGAATTCTACTCTATTTGTATTCAGTTCTTTTTGGAGTCATGCAAACAAACAGAAAAGGATCTGCTTTTGTGGTGGGAAAAAACGTGCGAAAATTCAGACCAGTATGTGTGAATGTACGTTAAATCTCTGAACACTGACAGAACACATTTTATAAAAAGCCAACTTTCATCTCTAACATTTGAAATGATAAAATGTATTCATGTATGAATTGATAAATGATTATTGTTCATTTCATAGTTTACCAAACGAAAAGCATGTTAGTTTGTTGGAGTTATCCTATTTTTAAACTATTCTTGGTAACCTTTGTAAATAAAGCAAAAGAAAACCTTCATGAACATGTCATACGTGTTATTTTTAACATGCATTTTAATTTACGAGTAATCGGTTACAGCTATTGTTGGTTAGAGAACTCGTCTACAAAATTACTCGAAAATGCCCATCCCAAGCGCATTGCTCAAGCAACCTCAGAGAAACGGGTTCCGGTCCTGTGGGAACCAGGAAGTTATCGCATTCATATAAACAGTTGTTCAGAGGTTGGAGAATACATTTTTAATCCACTGACAGTTAGGTTTAGGGTCGGGGTTTGGGTCAGGGGGTTGAGTTAATAAAATATGCATTCCTGTTGACAGTATTCATTTACAAATTTTGCCACCACTCTGTGAACAGGTCATCTGAAACTGAACCTCACACGTGCCTATAAGTTCAACAACACTCCCAGCGCCGGCCACTGGGGGGGGGGTGGTGATTCAAATTTTGGTAAGCGCAGACCAATTTCAGCAGCAGAATTTTCGAACCACTGTCACAGTATGATCAGTCTGTTTTCAAAATAAGTCTAACTGTCATTAAGAATGTGGAAAATGGTCATATAAAACTAAACTATACATTTTTGGTGCAAGAAACCTTGTCTAACCTTATTGATGTCTATCAACAAATTTTTTGGTTGTCATATTTTTTTTTTTTTTTTTTTTTACTGTCGTCAGCATGTCACAGAGCTTACAGCTTAACTTGTATTTAAACCAGACTATTCTTTTAAACTAGTCTTTTTCCTGCTGTACCTTTAAGACTTTGTAATTGCACTCTGTTGTAATTTGCTGACCTCTATGCATGTGACAGGAGTAAAAGCACTGTGACATCACAACCATGAAGATGTTAGATTTGCTGTTTTTTTTTTTTTTTTTTTTTATGCATTGTCATCTGAACTAGGTTTTGATTTCTGAAAGTGTTTTCATAGTACATCAAACTCTTTATTTTGTATGACCATCGAAAATTCATGTTAACACCTTCCTTTAGTTCAGGTTTAACCATTAAATGTCCATTATGTATTTCATTTGTTATTGTAGCTCAATTATATTTCTTGAATTAGCAGTTTCTATTCCCTTTTGTATACAAAAAGGACCACCTTGGTTAGGTCTTAAGAGCTATTCACTTCTCTTTTCAAAGCCACTGGGCTCCTGCAGCTTATGTGAGACAGGCAGATTGCCTTGGGCAGGTTTATTCTGTATGTCTCAGTGTGCTTTTCCAGAACTGGCACACCGTCTGGCTGTTTATTGGTTTTGTAAAGGATCCATGTCAGGAATTTTTGGAAGACAAAGAGTAAATGAGCTTACACACATTTGGACCCCACAGGCTAAGTAATAGCCATTGTTTAGTCCAGAAAGCACAATACTGTTTCTGTTTCAATGCCATTGCCTTAACACTTCAGAGAGAGAGAGAGAGAGAGAGAGAGAGAGAGAGAGAGAGAGACCAGTAGCAAACAAAACTTTGCTCAAAATAAGAGCTAGGCTAATCGTGTGATTTTTCTGACCTGAAGCCTTCAGAAACATAAGATACATCTTGTTTGTTCCTGAAATCATAGGGATTCTCATCGCTGGCTGTTATGTTGTGGTATAGGCCTACAACACACTTTTATTTGTCAGTCTGCATTCCATAGAAAGAGGTTGTGGGGGGTGGGGGGGTGGTGTTTGGCACCAGGCTTGCAATAATCCCTTTAAAACCCTGCTGTCACATGGGTGTAGTACACTTACACACTTACCACAAAGCTATAAAATGCCATTGTGGCGTCTAGTCCTTTGAAATCTTCCTAGAAATGTTCTAGACTGCTGGTTTTCGAGTGCCGTTGGCAGAAATTTGGTTCTTCAGCTCGTGTTCCAGGGTGCTGACCACATTGTGGGCATTCTGAAAATTTCCATGTCTAATCACTTTGCTGTCGAATTCTCCAGGCTGTTCTTTGGATGGAGAGTCAAGTACTGGACTGAATGACACTTGTAGCAAGTACCAAAGTGTCAAAGATGTGGTTGTAATTGTGAATTTGGCACTTGGGTATTGATACAGATTTCACAATTTTATTTTATTCCAATTCACAAGGTTTCGATTCTGATTTCGTTTCGATATCGTTTCATATAGGTACATTTCAGTTATAATGTCCTTTTTGCTTACATATAAAAGATATTCTCTTCTGGATAATGCTGTTAATTATACAGGGGGCCTTCTAACTAGGTACATTAAGAAAATATTAATTTCACTATTTAGAATGATATTTTATGAGTTTTACATGATTTGTGTCACATTTTAGCTTTTAAAAAATGAACAAATCCATATTTTCAATCAATAAATATGATATTACATTGCATATATAATTTTTGTTACAAGTTTTTTGTTTAATTGCATAATTTTTACTATTTACATGTATTTACATTGATTTGTTGAACGCATGCTCAAACTGGTACTGTCTCTTTAAGAAAACTGGCAGTTCTGTAAAGGGCGTTTGTAAATGAGCGCATATTAACAAGAGAGACTCAAATGGCTTTATCTGTGCTATGCATGATTTTATTTTTTGTTGTTTTTGATCAACATGTGTCTGTAGAGAACAGAAAGGGTGTTAAAAGAGATATTATTCAATGACAAATGAGTTGCATGGATCTCATCTTTGGACACACATATGAAATAAGACAAAACAAACTTTTACTCTAAACACACAGTGAAAGGATCTCGTTGCTGAACTTCTTCACCACTATACTAAGTTACTGGTGAGTGAAATGGTGCTATTTTGTCCTTTTGGCCCTCTTATACCATTCTTTTAAATTGCATCTATTTTCCATTCTATGAAAGTGAATTGTGAACCTTTCTGTTACACACACACACACACACACACACACACAAGTCATACGGCTTTGGAACAACATGTCAATTCTGGCGCAATTTTAATTTTGGGGTGAATTAACCCTTTATATAGATCTTCTTGCTTTTTGCAAGACAAGAGCAGAGAACTCATGAAAGAAATAAAAAAGTTAATCATCTTATGCATGAATATGTTTCAACAGAACAAATAGGCCTACATGGCACAATCCCAAACGTTTTGTAACATATACATTTGCTCATTCTTTAGGGTTCTTCATATGCAAATTTCAAATAATTATGCAATAGAGTGCAACAGAGTGCCTGACTGCCCTTCCACTTTTTCAGCAGTCTTAGTTCTGTAAGGTTTTTTTCCCCATTAACCAAATCAACCTGCTCAGAGGTGAATCACAAGATTACAAACTTTGATTTGAAGCAAAAAAATATTTGGAAAGTGCCCTCTTGTGCATCATCTTTCCATGTACACACTTTGAAGAATATTTCAACTTATCATATTATGTTGTGTTTCGGCTCGTTTGAATCGGGATAGTCTGCTGTAAGTTACAATGTCATTGTCTATGTAATATGTTTGTTTCAGGAAGTAATAAGGAAAAATGTGACAAAAAGACACTTTTTGTTTATTATACAAAAAGTGTTTGTTATATTTATGTGTGTCTGTGGGAATTTCACACACTAATACTAACTGTAGTTTGGCCTCTGAGTGAAACACATTTGCTCATTGCATTGTACTAATTGAGACCTTTGTAATGAAATATAACATATGGCTATCTCATCTTTTTTATTGTTTCCTGAACTCTGACTTTAATTGTTTATGAGGATTAGTCCAGATTCTAGGCTTTAAAATGACACCTATTTTGTTCAGATCAAGTAAGTGGTAATTAATTTATTACGTCATTATATATATATATATATATATATATATATATATATATATATATATATATATATATATATATATATATACACTGGCGACCAAAAGTTTGGAATAATGTACAGATTTTGCTCTTATGGAATAAAATTGGTACTTATTCACCAAAGTGGAATTCAGTTGATGACAATGTGTAGTCAGGACATTAATAACATGAAAAATTACTATTACAATTTGAATTTTTTTTTTCAGAACTTCTTAAACTACTTCAAAGAGTTCTCATCAAAAAAATCCTCAATGTGCAGCAATGAAAGCTTTGCAGATCCTTGGCATTTCAGCTGTCAGTTTGTCCAGATACATTTCTCCCCACACTTCCTGTAGCATTTGCCATAGATGTGGCTGTCTTGTCGGGCACTTCTCATGCACCTTACAGTCTAGCTGATCCCACAAAAGCTCAATGGGGTTAAGATCCCTAACACTCTTTTCCAATTATCTGTTGTCCAATGTCTGTGTTTCTTTGCCCACTCTAACCTTTTCTTTTTGTTTTTCTGTTACAAAAGTGGTCTTTTCTTTGCAATTCTCCCCATAAGGCCTGCACCCCTGAGTCTTCTTTTTACTGTTGTACATGAAACTGATGTTGAGTGGATAGAATTCAATGAAGCTGTCAGCTGAGGACATGTGAGGCGTATATTTCTCAAACAAGAGACACTGATGTCTCTAATCCACATCTCTTTCTGTCTTTGTTAGAGCCAGTTGTCCTTTGTCTTTGAAGACTGTAGTGTACACCTTTGTATGAAATCTTCAATTTTTTGGCAATTTCAAGCATTGTATAGCCTTCATTCCTCAAAGCAATGACTGACTGTTGAGTTTCTAGAGAAAGCTGTTTCTTTTTAGCCATTTTTGACCTAATATTGACCTTAAGACATGCCAGTCTATTGCATACTGTGGCAACTCAAAAACAAACACAAAGACAATGTTAAGCTTCATTTTATCAACCAAATAGCTTTCAGTTGTTCTTTCATTCATATATATATATATATATATTATTTTTATTATTATTATTATTATTATTATTATTATTATTTTATTTTTTTATTATTATTTTTGCAGGGAGTGCCTCCCACTGGCCAGGTTTATGCTCAGTTCAATGAATCATTCTATCAATATATTTTTTTTTAAATATATGTTCAAAAAAGGAAAACTAAACCTGTCATAATTACTAAAATGTAAGTTGATAAAAAGATCTAATGCATTAACTAATGTTATTACATGGCTCTCTGGAATACTCTGTTCTGATTGGTAAGTGACACCATCCAGCGGTCAGATATTGCTCACTGACTACCGCACATCCAGGGATTAAGACATATCAGACCGCTCATCCGGGTTCTGCGAGCTGTCTCTCCTGCTTCTCAGATCACTGTGCAATCTCTATAAGTAAGCTAATAAAATTATTTCAGCTCAAATCAATGTTTCATGTGCATTTATGTATTTATTTGGCTAGTATTCTTGTAATAGGCTGAATATTGAGGAGTCAGACTGTACTCTTTTTTGTACAAAGTAAACACAGACAGAACTCTGACGCAAACCAGAGGTGGATTTCAGCTGTTCAGCGATTTCTTTCTTCTCACATAATTACACAATTACAGCACAAATCAATGCTTCAGAAAGTCTGTTCCATATTGTATATCGCATCTATCTCAACGACTCCTAAACTAGCTTTTGTTCACTGAATAGTAAATATACCTACCTGTCCTCTTTGTTCTCTTTCACTGATTGATCTTGTTTTCATTGGTGAATGAAATCTCAGTAAAAGAAAGGGTTCATTTATTTGTTGTAAATATCACTCCATGTTGCAATATTTTGCTATAATTATAGGGCCTAATTGAATTTTTGACCAAAGTTATAATTACACCACTACCATTAGAATATATGAAAAAACAACACAAAAAATTAATTGATTTTATTTATTCATTCTAGCCTATTGTTGCTCTAGTAACGAGTGCAACTTCCACGCGTCTGATTAACAGGTAACGCGCTCTCTCATTTCAGTTAATTTTGTGGTTATTTTTCATTATTTCATCAGACATTTGCTTCATACATTCAGATCAACAGCATTAAGTTAAAGAGTGTAAATTTTATCATTCAGCAGATCTGTGCACAAGCATTTAGACACTTACATTCGCTGCGCTCTGTTCGTGCATTGAATAAATGCATGTCCTGAAAAGAGCGTTTTCAGAAAGAGGGTTTTTCCGCGCATTCACTTGAACCGTTCACGCAATGTCAATGCTATTACCCATTTAAGGGTGGCCCAGATTAGTCAAGTCTTGCAGATTTGTGATTTATTCTCGAATGCCAAATTCAGAAATCAATTGGGTGGCAATAATATAAAATCACAATGAATAAGTAAATAAATAAAAACAAGCGGAGCAGCAGGCCAAATCAGTCACCAGGCCACCGGGATTTCCCCCGCCGATCCCAATGGCCAGTCCGGGCCTGACAGTGAGGCACTTACAGTGAAAGTGAATGTGGCAAATTTTTGCAGGGTTTAAAGGCAGAAATGTGAAAAGCACTTATATTAATTCTTCTGTTAAAACTCATGTATTATTTGAGCTTTAAAGTTGTTTAAATTGTCATTTTTAGGTTGTGTAGGGTTTGTTGACATTACATTGTCATGGCAACAAAGTTGTAAAATTGGCTAGAACTTTACCAAGAAAAGGTTAGTAAGTGAAACAAAAAGAATGTTTACATGCATATTGTTTGTCTTGTGGCTATATTTTTGAAAACGTATTTTAACGTTTAAAAATGGCCCCCCATTTACTTCCATTGTAAATGCCTCACTGTTACCCAGATTTGAGCTTTTTTAACCTCCTGAGACCCCCACGTGACTGCTGTGTGCATTTTCCATTTCCCTTTTTGATTTGTAACTAGGAGCACCTAATAAACAAGCAAAAAATGAAATACAGTTCTTCTAGAGCAAATAGTTTTCCTAAAAATGTATGTCCACATATGTGGACAGCGGGACTACATTGTGAAATTTTGAGTAATACCAAGCTAAAAAGAAAGAAATTTTTTTCATCAAATAGTTTATTATGTGAGTGTTGGTTATTCATGTTTTTGAGGCGTTATAGATATTACAGCTGATTTTCTATAAAGCTGAATTAATCATTCTGATTAAAAGTAATGGCCAGCATCATCAAATCACTGCCAACCATATTAAAATAAAATTTTGCATTATAAAATTCTGGATCTATGTACTGATTATCATTGTCGCATGTCTGCCAAACATGTTGAGTGGTCCAAACATCATCTGCAGCCTGAAACTGAACTTTTGGTTGGATTTTAGGAGTGAATGCACTGAGCTGCATAGAAAGCTATAGGATGCTCCCTTGCTCCATATTTAGTGAATGACATAACCTCCAGTGTGCTGTCTGTCTGCACTGGTCTGAGAACAGTTAGAAATGCATATAAACTCCATATAAAGCCTCTGAAAGCAACATTTTTCTGTCTGAGTTTGTATCGTCATAGAAGCATACAAAAGGAGCATAGAAGGTTCTAAAAACCTAGCACTTCCACTCTCCCAGCCCTGGAAGTGGTTGAGATGGACGGAATGGGAGAAGGCTCAAGTGGACTGACTAGTTTGTATATTCTTTGACGTCAGAAAACATGGCCGCAGCGCTGCATCAGAACAGTGTGCTCCGATGGTAACGGCGTTTTACTTTTATTTAGCGATTGTTTGAAAGTTTGTAACATATAAAAATGAAGATATTGTGATGTTGAAAAGACTATTTGAGCAGCTGGTTCGTTATGACAAGCGCTTCAGTCACACCGGTTTGATCATACGTGTCTGAACCCAACCTTGTGTAATCACACCGGTTTGATTGTACGTGTGAAAGTGTTAAACATGATTTTTTATAAATGAAATAACACAGACTGATGGCTTCAACAGAAGCATATACCATTGATTTACACCCTCTGAGCTCATGGTATACATTTATAAGATTTATTCCCCTATGGAGAAAATAAATGGAATTTTTACTTACAGAACCAAACAGAGGAGAGTAGCAGTAGAGTTTAATGCTCTGTCACCTTTTGTATTCTCTCTTTCCTTACGCTGTATTTGGCTCTCTGTCTCTCTCCAACCATCTCAAGTTTGTCATGTTTATGTATGTGATGGCTCTTAAAAACATCTTGTTAAAGTTAATCAGTTTGTTATCAGCCTGCTAAAAACAGCAGTGCGCACTGCTACCCACATACTCGCACACACAAACACACATGCTCGCAAACAAACCAACCCAGTCACTCTGTCTGCGACAGTAAACCTGACAAGAAGCCAAACTTGACACAGATTCGTTTCAAAAGACAAAGTGCTGCGTGGTACAAAACAAGGCAGCAGGAACAGTATGGTAATGTTGAAAACACAGACAGCGCATTGTGTAGACCTAGTAAAGTTGTAACACTTTTTGCTTTTTGGTAATACTGCGCAAATACTGACCGGAATAAATTTGCCAGTTTTCACAAGAGATCCCTTTATCTGTCTACCAAAAAAATTAATGTCAAAAACCTGCATACAGTGTTCCTATTTTCCACAATTAGGCACGTATTTGTTACAACTGCCCCAATGCCAAGTACCGTTGTAACACTACCCCGGGACAGTTGTGACACTCATTTGTAATGTGCTAAATAATGCATTAGGCCAACAGTTTTAAAACTTAAAGGAATAGTTCACCCAGAAATGAAAATTCTCTCATCATTTACTCACCCTCATGCCATCCCAGATGTATATGACTTTCTTTCTACTCTTGAACACAACCGAAGATTTTTAGAAGAATATCTCAGCTCTGTAGGTCCTCACAATGCAAGTGAAGGGGTACCAAAATGTAATCAATCTTGTACAGTTATACAAAATGTTACACCTGACCCCGCTAAGCACCTTGCATGTTTGCCTGATTTTCTGAGTGACCTTGCATCTTAGCATGCCCCAAAGTGAATTTTAAGCAGACAAATGAGTAATTACAACAAGCAACGTTCCTCTCAGTCAGGAATAATGATCACCCTTGTCTATCATATTAAGTTGAAGTTGTCTATCATATTAAGCTGGGACAGGAGAAAGTATTATTGTTAATACTTGGGATAGTTCACCCAAAAATGGAATTTTGACATTTACTCACCTTTATGTTGTTCCAAACCCTTATAACTTTATTTCTTTATTTCTTCCATGGAACACCAAAAGGAGATGTTAGGCAGAATGACAGCCTCAGTCACCATTTACTTTAATTGCATCTTTTTATTCTATGCAACCCTCTACAGTCAAAGCGAGAGAAATAATCGCAATTGGCTAGTCAATTTTTGTTTTTACTCACAAGACGTTTGATGACATTTAAGCGTAATGTAACTGAAAAAGATATTAAACAAACCGAGAAAGGCGGCCTCTTTATATACAGTATATATGACTTCACACAATATAGTATATTGTACATTTTATTTTGATATTTCGCCTTATTTTAATCACATATTAGCTTTTTAAAAATTTATAGATTTCACATTCTATCAATTTATATGATGTCATGAAATTGCATTTTTAATAATGACACAAGCTGTTGTCACTCTTTGAAATTTCATACATTAATTAATTACATTAATTTTTTGACAGTTAATTCTGTTTTAGGTCTTTCCCGAATATGATGATTAATTGTCATATAAACTGTCACTATGTGTGCTTCATGCACGCAGCATAGTTATTTATACAAATGTAGCTCTAGTCATATAATAAAATAATGGTATATGATTATATATATTATATTACATTATACAGTATTATGTGATATATTATGCTGTATTATGCAGTAAAGTATTGCTGCCTTAAATTCTTCACTTTCACACATTATTTTAAAGCTCTCTGATTAACTCACGAACCCTTATTTCTCATGAAGGAAGACTATGAGATTCTGTTTCTTGCATTTGCATCATCTCCACAGAAATAGAGTAGGTACGCATCTCATCCTCTCTGTCACTGCGTGTCATTAACACTACGAGAATGAACCCGCAATGACCACGGGCATTTGCCATTACATGGTTGTTATATTAAAGTGAAGCTGGAGCACTCTGCGTCCACTATTAAATTAATACGTTTATACCTTGTTAATATTTTTCTGGGAGTTTGGCACAAGCCTCTGTAGACGGTGCACACATCAGAGTGCTTGAGAAGCGGTTCAACTTCACTCGCTCTCAAGAGAGCTGCTCTGGTGACGTCCACGGTGCGGTTCGATGCTCGGAGTTCTATTGAATGAGACACAAACTCGTTTTCCTGCACGCTCTGAGACAGCATGCAGGACAAGATGAGGCTGAATCCAGCTTCCTAATCACCTGCTTTTTATTCTTTAAAAGGGTCTAGGTGCTTTGACACTACACAACTCAATCTCTGGCAAGTGAAATGTTAATATTTACTCGCCAATGGCTAATAACAGACATATTTTAGTCGCATAGTGTGAAATTGACTCGCATATGCAAGTGATTTACTCACAATGTAGAGGGCTGCTACACAATGACAGTGATGTTGAGGTCCTTGTTGACCAAGAATATAGGGTTAATTTGGTGAACAAGGGTGCGAGGGATGTGCAATTATCTTCTACCCTAGAAATGTACAGCTTGGCGAGGGATAGAAAATTGCAGCCAATCACTTTGTCAGCACACTTGAAAATGCCCTGTAGTTGTTTTTGTGATTGTGCTTTAGCACAAACTAGATGATGATCATTTAGTGAATAGCAATTTACATTTATCATATAGAATTATCAACTTTAACTGGTTATTCAACTTGGCAACCGGGGTAGTACACACACACACACACACACACACACACACACACACACACACACAAACACACACACGTTAGTGCGGCTATCCTTATGATTTTTATACTGTACGAACTATAGATTCTATCCCCTAACACTAAACCTACCCCTAAACCTAACCCTCACAAAAAACTTGCTGCATTTTTACATTTTCAAAAAAAAACATTGTTTAGTATGTTTTTTTTAAGCGATTTGAATTATGGGGACACTAGAAATGTACTCATAAACCACATTTATAGCATAATACCCTTGTAATTACCAGTTTGTAACCTAAAATTTTTTCCTCGTAAACCACCTAAACCTGTACACACACACACACACACACACACACTCACATTTTTCCCCAACTGTTTTCATGGTGGGGACTTTCATTTACTTCTATTGTTTTTATACCTCACACACATTTTTTTTCTTCATTATTTTGCATTGTCACACTTCCTTTTAATCATTTATTATGTTTAAAAAGCAGGTTTCTTCTGTGGGACCATTGGCTGGTGGTGGTGTTTTTGTTGTTTTTTTATTTTTTTTATTATTTTTATATGAAGCTAATTATAAATACTAAACATTTAGCATTTAAAATAATAATAATAATAATAATAATAATAATAATAATAATAATATGAATTATGTGTGAATGGGTTTTCCGATTGAGTTCATTCCTGGATGACCCCAAAGGAAGGTTTTCTTAAAGGGATAGTTCACACAAAAATGAAAATTCTCTCATCATTTACTCACCCTTATGCCATCCCAGATGTGTATGACTTTCTATCTTCTGCTGAACACAAACAAAGATTTTTAGAATAATATATGAGATCTGTAGGTCCATAAAATGCAAGTGAATGGTAACCAGAACTTTGAAGCTCCAAAAAAGATAGCATAAAATTAATCCACATGACTCCAGTGGTTGCATCCATGTCTACAGAAGCAATATAATAGGTGTGGGTGAGGAACAAAAGAAGAGTATGAAAGTGGAGATTTATAGTTAAAAGAAATTATTACATTTTGATCTCTTCTCACCCACTTCAATCATATTGCTTCTGAAGACATGGATTTAACCATGAATTACTTTTATGCTGACTTTATGTGCTTTTTGGGCATTCAAAGTTCTGGCCACCGTTCACTTGCATTGAATGGACCTACAGAGCTGAGATGTTCTTCTAAAAATCTTTGTTTGTGTTCTGCAGAGGAATAGCATGAGGGTGAGTAAATAATGAGAGAATTTCATATTTAGATGAACTATCCCTTTAAGCAAATGCACAAACGAATACATTTACGATTGAAAACACATTGATTTTGCTACGTTAAAGCCTCTCATCCACACTGGAATGGCATTTTCCTCCACCATTAACAGAGCCTTTCGAAAAAGTTTTCTAATGCCACATACTTTGGAAAACGATGATTAAAAGAAATGGATTATTCAATTGATCGCATACATAAATATTTGCTGAGAAAGCCCCTCAAATAAGAATAATTCAATATATAATGATTAAATAATTATAAATGGTCGTACTTAAATAATTATAAATATTATGTTTATTATAATAATGTGTGCAGTAATTTAAAATGCATTACATTGTTGTGGCAGACGAGTAAAGCATTAATAAGACAATGCATAAATGGCTTTAGAAGACAATATATTGTTTATTTCCGTATTACTGAACATTAGCCTATCATTGGCCAACTGTCCACAGAAATCCATTTTACAATTGAATTTGTCAGTCTGTCTGAGATTGAAATCGAAATTAGAGTTTACATCGTTAAATGCAGTGTAAGTGTATGGCATATCACGGCTCAACTAAAGCAATGGTGACATCCTCCGTGACCACTCTCTACCCACTACATCCAAATAAGCTAAATTTCCTTTAGAAATATTTTCTTTCAGACACTATATGCAGTGAAAGGATCTCGGTGCCAATTTACTTCTTCACCACTACACAACTCAATCACTGGCGAGTGAAACTTGAACATGTTCCACCCAGTGGCTAAAGCAATTTTTTAGTCTTATAACATAAAATTTAGTTGCATGTGCGAGTGATATAATTGCATGGTAGAGTGCTGGTGGATGTGTCCTTAGATTTAGCTCACTTCTCAGGACAAATTTGTCCTCAAAGTATAACTAAGTAGACACTGAAATGCCCTCAGTACTAGGTCATCAGCGGTCCCAGTCAAACGATGGATGACCTTTCCCAGGATGAACCCTCCCCCTGTACTGAGTTAATTCAGCTCTTTTCTTCAGCAGAACCCCATCAGTATTCAGAAGAATGCTGGCATGACTCCGTGCTTATGTATTCACCCTTGCAGTTTATGTTTGGGAATGACAAAGATAAAAGGATTTGAAAGAAAACAAACCAACAAACCCCAGCGCAAAGGACTTCTGAGCGATTTGCGGGGCACCACCGAGGAACACACAAGGACAGTTCTCTAAATAGCATTTAGTGTTGTTTTATGGCTGCTCGCAAGCCAAAGAAAAACAGCAAGCAAGGAAATCTATGCATCAGTAGATTCAAATCTTTGAATGCCTAGAAGGCATTCTAGACTTGTATGCTACAGAGGCTTTTTGTTCTGCTGTTTTTCCTTTTTATATATATATATCTCCACAGTGTCTTGCATTACACGCACAGCTTGATAACAGTTAGATGCCAGTTTTTTGCTGCATCCACTGCAGATATCTCTAATGCATATTGATATTCTTCGATTCTATGCAATGGCACAGATTCTGCAGCTTCATCTTCATATTGTTTCAAGATGGTGCCGCAGATGGCTGCTTCTGTGTGGAGCTCTCTAGCGTTTTTGTTACTTTTGTTTGTTTGACATTTTGTTTGTTTTTTGCCACTCTCTCCCGATCAGTTTCATCAGGGATGAATTGTTGAATATTCGGCAGAGCATACCTGATAATTTTTTGCCGGTGTTTGATTATTCAGACATTTTATTAGACATCTTATGGAGGTGCAGCAGTGCTCTACAGGCGATCCAAAAGACGTACGTGAGGGAAGTGAGCCGGGGTGTTTGTGAAGCTTCGTCAACGTGGCTTTAGGACTCCGCTGCCGAGTATTCATCTGGCGAATGTCCACTCCCTCACCAACAAAACAGATGAACTGCTTCTGCTCACTCAAAAAAATAAGGATTTTTCTAACTCCGCTGCTCTATGTTTAACGGAAACCTGGCTGAATGAAGCCATCCCGGACAGCGCGTTACATCTGCCGGGCTTCCAGCTGTTCAGAGTGGATCGCGTTGCGGAATCATCAGTGAAAATGAGAGGTGGTGGAAAATGCTTTTACATCAACGAATGTTGGTGTACAGATGTAACCACGTTAAAGAAGATGTGCTGTCCTAATTTAGAAGCGCTCTTCATCAGCTGTAAGCCTTTCTACTTGCCACAGGAGATTTCCTTGTTCATTCTGGTGAGTGTTGCAACAGCTGGCAGATCACATCACAGACACAGAGTAACTACACCCGGACTCACTTTTTATTATTCTGGGTGATTTTAATAAAGCTAACCTCACCTGTGAACTGCCAAAATTCAAACAACACATCACATGCCCCATCAGAGATGGAAATATACTGGACCACTGCTACAACACTGTAAAGGATGCAGATCGCTCTGTCCCATGTGCAGCTTTAGGACTCTCTGATCACTGTCTGGTTCATCTTCTCCTGACCTACAAGCAGAAACTAAAACAGCTAAGCCTGTAGTAAGGACTGTAAAGAGATGGACCAATGAAGCAGAGCTGGAACTACAAGCCTGCTTTGACTGCACTGTTTGGAGTGTTTTTGAGGCTGAAACCACAGACCTGGATGAGCTCACAGATACTGTGACATCATATATCAGTTTCTGTGAGGATATGTGCATCCCTACTAGGACATTTTTATAGTTCAATAATGATAAACCATGGTTTACAGGAAAACTCAGACAGCTTCATCATGCCAAAGAGGATGCTTACAGAAGTGGGGATAAAATATCATACAGCCAGGCCAGGAACACACTAAGGAAATCAGAGTGACTAAAAGAAGCTACTCTGAAAAGCTGAAAAAAACAGTTTTCAGCCAACGATCCTGCATCTGTGTGGAAAGGCCTGAAAAGCATCACCAAATACAAGACACCACCCCCTCGCTTTGTAGAGAGTCAACTAATAGCTGATGAACTGACTGCGTTTTACTGCAGGTTTGAAAAGCCCAGTCTCACACCCCTCCCCTGCTCTGATATTCACTTCACACACACACATCAACACCTCCTGGAATCCCCCCCCCCTCCTGCTACTCAATCTGCACTTATGATCTGTGAGGAGGATGTGTGCCAGGTGTTTCGGAAACAAAAGACTAGGAAATCTTCAGGCCCAGATGGTGTTCCACCTGCCTGTCTGAAAGTCTGCACTGACCAACTGGCCCCCATCTTCACACAGATCTTCAATAGATCACTGTGTAGATCGCAGTGTGAAGGTCTCTGCTGCTTCACCATCATTCCGGTCCCCAAAATACCCCAAATCACAGGACTTAATGACTGCAGACCTGTCGCTCTCACGTCTGTGGTCATGAAGTCATTTGAGAGACTGGTTTTGGCCTATCTGAAGGACATCACTGGACCCCTGCTGGACCCCCTTCAGTTTGCTTACCGAGCAAACTGAAGGGGGACTGCATTATATCCTGCAACACTTCGACAGACCTGCAACTTATGCAAGGATCCTATTTGTGGACTTTAGTTCAGCCTTCAGTACCATCATGCCTGATCTTCTCTCAACCAAACTAACCCAGCTCTCCGTGCCCACTCCAGTATGTCGATGGATCACCAGCTTTCTGACAGATAGGCAGCAGCTAGTGAGACTGGGGAAACTCACATCCGGGACCCTCACTATTAGCACTGGTGCTCCTCAGGGATGCACTCTTCTACCTATACACGAATGACTGCACTGCAGAAGACCCTACTGTCAAGCTCCTGAAGTTTGAGGACACCACGGTCATTGGCCTCATCTGTGATGGTGACAAGTCTGCATACAGATGGGAGGTTGATCAGCTGGCTGTCTGGTGTGTCCACAACAACCTTGAGCTGAACACACTCAAAACAGTGGAGATGATAGTAGACTTCAGGAGAAATCCCCCTGCACTACCCCCTCACCATCCTGCACCACCACTCAGCGGTCACTGAGTCTGTCCTCTGCACTTCAGTAACTGTCTGGTTTGGTGCAGCTACGAAATCGGATATCAGAAGACTACAAAGGACAGTTTGGACTGCTGAGAGGATTATTTGTTGCCCCCTGCCCCCAAGAACTGTACACTTCCTGAGTGAGGAAAAAGGCTGGAAAAATCACTCTGGACCCCACTCACCCAGCCCACTACCTTTTTGAACTGTTGCCTTCTAGCAGGCGCTACAGAGCACTGAGCACCAGAACCGTCAGGCACAGGAACAGTTTTTTCCCTCAGGCTATCCATCTCATGAATGGTTAAAACTGCCCCATTGAGCAATAATTAATGTGCAATACACAGCTTAGTCTATTCATATTCATCCAACATACCACACCTCTTCTGCCATTACATTCCCTTGCTTCTGTATATAGCAGATTTGTATTTGTATATTGTACATACGGATATATATTAGAATCAGAATCAGCTTTATTGCCAAGTATGCTTACACATACAAGGAATTTGTTTTGGTGACAGGAGCTTCCAGTGCACAGTATATATATATATATATATATATATATATATATATATATATATATATATATATATATATATATATACACACACACACACACACACATATATTAGTCCTATTGTGTATTTCCATATATATTTTATTTTCTATTCACTTTTATTTTTATTCTATATTTGTATTATTATCTCTGTCTTGTTGCTGTATTGTTTGTGCACTGGAAGCATCTGTCACCAAGACAAATTGCTTGTATGTGTAAGCTTACTTGGCAATACAGCTCATTTTGATTCTGATTCTGAACAGCACTGTGGCAGCAGTGGAGTCATTCAGGTTCCTGGGCTTTACCATCTCTCAGGACCTGAAGTGGAACACCCACATAGACTCTTTGTCACATTGTGAAGAAGGCTCAGCAGAGGTTGTATTTCCTTCGCCAGCTGAGGAAGTTCAACCTGCCACAGGAGCTGCTGACACAGTTCTACTCGGCCGTCAATGAGTCTGTCGTATGTACATCTATAACTGTCTGGTTTGGTTCAGCCACCAAATCAGACAGAAGGAAACTACAACGGACAGTCAGGACTGCTGAGAAGATTATTGGTGCCCCCCTGCCCACCCCCCAAGAACTGTACGTTTCCAGAGTGAGGAAATGTGCAGGTAGAATCACTCTGGACCCCACACACCCTGACCACTCCCTCTTTGAACTGTTGCCCTCTGGCCAGTGCTGAGAGCACTGAGCACCAGGACATCCAGGCACAAGAACAGTTTTTGCCCTCAGGCCATTTTCCTCATGAACAATTAAACTGCCTCAGGACTCCCCCATAGTGCAATAATGTAAATACCTATCTCATGTACATATGTAAATTCACATATTTAATTCAATAACTGTACATACCCCTACCTTGCACATACATTACCACTTGCACATGTACATACGCCATTGTGTTATATGTCCTATTATTTGTATTTCTATTTATACTCTTACTTTGTTTTATATTCTGTCTCACTGTAATATTCTGTGTGCACTTGTTTCCCCTGTCACCAAAAAAAATAAAATAATTCCTTGTGTACATGAGAACACTTGGCAATAAAGCTCATTCTGATTCTGATAGAATGTTGTTTTGGCAACTGTGAGGTCAGAGTTCTTTCTCTCTTTCTTTTCCTTAGAGAAAAAGAGAAATGCCAAAGCATGACAGATGTGATTGCAAGCCAGCAGGTCTCTCCACTCTGCTGAAAAAGCAGAAGCCTGATTCGCTGGTCTTAGCTGTGCTCTCAGCCCGGTTTGCCTGCAGGTTTTAAGGAGATTTTGGGCACTTGTTAGCTCTTCAGGCTGCAAGATCATTTAGACCAGTCTAAACCATCTAATACCAGCATAGCACCATAGGCTGGTTTAAGATGTTTTTATCAGCAGGGCTCTCCTATCTGTTGTAAAAAAGCTGGTCTCTTAGCTGGTCTCCCAACCTGGTTAGGATGGTATGTTTGCTGGTTTTAAAGGGGTTTTGGGTGCCTGTTGGATGGTCGGGATGGAAAATCAGCTGTCTGACCAGCTAAACTAGCTGAGTACCAGCTTGGCCTGGTTGGGAGACTATTTAGACCAGCCTATACCAGATAAGACCAGGCTAGTTTTAAGATTTTTTTTTTATCAGCAAGGCTGTTCTCTCTGCTGTTATATGGCTTGAACCATGCCTTAGCTGGTTTGCTGCATTAGCTGGTCTCCCACTGTAGTCTATTTGCTGGTTTTAGAGGGTTTTGGGCAATTGGTAGCTACTGTCCGACTAGCTAAACCAGCTGAACACCAGCTTAAACCAAGACCAGCTTGGCCAGGCAGGGAGACCAGCTAGACCAGCGTAAACCTGCTGGACAACTGCTTGTCCAAGCTAGGAGATTAACTAGACCAGCCTAAACCAACTAAGACTGTCAAACCAGCTTTGGTTGATTTAAGATTTATTTATATAAGAGCTTTACTGTCATCTCATGGAAAACATAAACGTTGTTTCTGTCCTTGGTGTTAATAGCCTCTCTATTAGTGTGAGGCTAAACTATTATTTGTTGTTCTGTGCTTGACTGAAAAAGCAATTGGTTCATATTTTACACTATTGAGAATCCAAGAATTGAAGTGATTTGTCATTTTGCAGATTTCTAATGCTAAAGGGACAGTCCACCTCTTGATTAACTAGGTTAAGTGCATTGCGCAAGGGCACTACAGTAATGGGAATTCCAGAATTTGAACCTGTGACCTTTGGATTACTTTGCATGAAACATGCAATTCTATGATAATTTAAGTTAATTGTTTTTGTTCCTGCCTGCATGGCCTTGGTCATGACAATCGTTATAAAGTCTGGTACACTATGCAGCTTATTCTGGACAAGAACCACGCACTTAGACGGGAAAAGACTGACATGTAAGTGGAGCAACCACAGATTGTTTTGTTTTGTTTTATGTGCCATTTAAGAGCGGGTTTATCTGAAATGGTTATCACAATAATAATATAATATTATATAAATGAATAATATTATAGATAAACAGATACCTCAATAATAGACTCAATTAACTGCAAGAGTGTTGGTCCACGATCGACTGTACTGAAAAATAGAGACATCATGATCAGAATTTCTGTCTGTCCATGAAGTATATCTGCTGATAAAAGAAAATTTTAAAACTATAATGTTTTTGAGAAGTTTTTAAGACATATCTCAGGAAACACAGCAACATACACAGTAAATTATTTGTGCTAGTTGATATCTAGTTCAGGGGTTTTGAAACCTAGTTCTAGTTCAGGGCCGCAAAGGGGTTCTAGTAGGACCTGGAATTTTCAGTGAAAAAAAAAAGAAAAAAAAAAAGGTACATACTTATACTAGATTTGACAATATTACTATTTCATTCAGTTCAGTGCAAGGACTACAATATAGTAGCATACTTGGCATCAAATAGTTTGAAAACCCCTGATGTAGTTTACTAAGGCATGAAAGCCACAATTAAAGATTTTCCCAATTTTTATTATTATTATTATTTTTATAAATATCACCATTCTTTAGTCTTGACTCTTGTGAAACTTTTGGATTTCCTGCTATTTCCTGTTGCATATCTCACTAAATATTAATATTCAGCCACATATTTCAAATTCTCGAATTTCCTTTTGTAAAAATGACACAGTAAACTGATTGTTCTGAAGTAACAGCCAGACAATCCTGTTTTCTTGTGTGCTCAGAGCTGTTAGTGGCTACAGTGGAAAACACTTGAAAAATAGAACATGTGACCTTCATAATCATCACTTAAGTTGATGGACAGCTGAAATGGCCTCAGGACGTGTAATAACACAAGGCTCTATTATGTCAGCTGTTAAGTGCGGTGATAAGATTCTCTTCTGCTGCCTCTGATGGAATGAATGTGCATCTAGAAATACCAATTTTCAATTCCTCTTTTGTTGGTTTCAGCGAGCGTGTGCTTGTTGAAAAGAAATATTTAAAACAACCCCGTTTTTGAAGTCGTTGCCAGTCTAATGTCCACACCAGTGTTGACAAGCTGAATGTCATACCGTATGTCTCTATTTCTCTCTCTCCCACTCTGTCCTTCTCTGTGACTTTGTTATTGGAACAGTGTTGTTTTTTCTTTCTGACTACCAGTGCTGTGCGCTCACTTTCAGACTGTCTGACTCTCAGTGTAGTTGAATTTTTTCAGATGCCAAGGGCAGAGACACTTTAACATTAATTTCTTTCTCTCTCCCTCTCTCTCTCTCTCTCTCTCTCTCTCTCTCATATTCCTGTGAATGGTTTATATACACAAGTTGACTGATGTCAATTGTAAAACTGCTCTTTTTGAAATTCGGGTTTGCGGACATATCTTAGGAGGGCAGTGTTTGTAGTTAGCTAATTAGCAAAATAGGTAAAACCACTTAGAGCAACTTTGATTGCCCATATTTCTATATCAATGCCTATTCGGTATGCGACTTGGCTCGCCCTGAACTATGCTGGTTCTCAGAGTCACAATCAGTACGTTTACATGCACTTTAAAAGTTCGATTTCAGTTGGACGAAAACAGTAATTTGTCTTTTTAAAATGTCACATAAACGCTTTACTCCAACTGAAGTCTGCTTTTTGCGAACTAACAGACCTAGATAATGCTTATAGCTTATGATTTATAACTTGGCTTCATCCAGCATGTATACACGTTAACGAGACCACGTTTGGCTTGGCAGTTAATCGCATGCATATATCCGAAAGACACAGATGATGCAAGACACGTATTTGATGTCTTTTGTGAAAATATTGGTTTAGCATTGTAGGGCTGCACGATTAATTGAAAAGGTCAAGTTGACTATGGCTGCTGTGATTAACTAGTCAAAAAAATTGAGTCAAGTCATTTTTATTTGTATAGCGCTTTTCACAACACACATCGTTTCAAAGCAGCTTTACATAAATGTATGCATTAACCAAAAATGAAACTGTAATATTTGTAAAGTCTTAGAGTCATCATTGTGTAGTTTGATTAAATATGATTGTAAATTATGTATAAAAAAATAAATAATTAAATAATAATTGTATATAGAATCCCTGAGAGCAAGGTGAAGGCGACTGTTGCAAGGAACACAAAACTCCATAAGTGTCACAGTCTGTCTCCCTCATTCTCTTCAAGGACTCTTATTTTGACATTTTCCCCTGGACTCCATTTCCCGGGATTTACTGCCCTAATCACTCCTATCAGTTCATCATCATCTGCACCTGCCTTCTGTTCCGTTTCTCAGTGTATAATTACCCTCTAGTTTTGTGAAGTCTTTGTCAGTCCTTGAAGTGCTACGTTGTGAAGTGTTTTGTTATGAGTGTTTTGTTAAGCTTAGTTTGAACGTTAAGATTTAGTGTTTGTTCCAGCGTTTGTTCCACTCCAGCGATTACTATTGTTGAGCCTTTCTTCTGTTTCCACTCCTGCGATTGATCTACTCCAATGTTTATAATTAAAAGAATCTACTCCTGCATCTCCTCTCTTCCTCTCCAAGACACCCACGTTACAATAAGATGTTGGTTAGTGGCGAAAAATAACCTTGGGAGAAAGTAGGCTCATGGTGGGGGCCAGTTCCCCTCTGGCTAAACAACATGAATATAATCCCAATGTTAGTTAATTGTGTGCAGTGCATGTCACGTTTTAACAATTGTAAACTAATTGTTAAGGTCCAGTGTTTAAAATATTTTGTATGAACTGTAAGATTAATGACTAATGTCTTTGAAGTTCATCCTGGATTAACTGCAGAAGTTCAAATAGATGCATTGTCCTTTGTTAGTTTGCTGATGAAGGCTTTTGTTGGCAATTAAATTATTTTCTATGTATTCCACTTCAAGAGTGTAGTCCATCAAGAGACAAAGGTGATGCAGGCAGAGATCAATGAGGTGCATCGCAGTTCAACCGGCAGGTCATTTCGGTGAGGTTCAATGGGGTCCATCCTAAATCCAGGGTTCAGGCAGTGGCATATGAAATATCCGATGTCTTACAGTTAGAGTTGGCATCAGTTCATTCTCTGAAGTCCATCGTAAAGGACTGAAGTGATGTCTGGCTAGCACCGGCTGTAGTTTGTCATCATCACTCAGCGACACGTAGCAGTGGAGTCCGACACCAAGCAGGAACAGAGCTGGATCTGGCCGACTCTGGCAAACTCGGGATATGAATGGGACATGGAAACAAATGGAATACAATTAGCGTGGATGCCATTCAATTTTATGCAGAGTTATAGATCATGATAGATGTTTCTGGTTCCGGCAGACCTAACTAAAGCAGCCTAATTGTGAGTTGATGGATAAATTAGGTGTATGCCTGGCTAAATAGATGTGTCTTTAGTCTAGACTTTGAGTGAGTGTGTCTGCATCCTGAACAGTGTTAGGGAGACTATTCCATTGTTTACTAGCCAAATAAGAAAAGGATCTACCTCCTTTTGTGGATTTTGATATTCTAGGAACTATTAACAAGCCAGAATTTTGTGATCATAATGAATGTGATGGAATATAGCATGTCAGAAGGTCACTTAAGTACTGTGGAGCTAGACCATTCAAAGCTTTGTATGTAGTTAACAGAATTTTTTAATTAATATGAAATTTAACAGGTAGCCAATGTAATGACGATAAAATGGGGCTAATATGATCATATTTCTTGGTTCTAGTCAGCACTCTGGCAGCTGCATTTTGAACCAATTGAAGTTTATTTATTGAACTTGCAGTACATCCTCCCAGTAATGCATTACAATAATCTAGTCTTGAGGTCATGAATGCATTAATTAGTTTTTCGGCATCAGTAACAGAGAGCATGTGTTGTAACTTAGCAATATTTCTGAGGTGGAAGAATGCTGTTTTACACACATTGGAAATGTGATTTTCAAAGGACAGATTGGTATCAAATATAACACCTAATTTCATCGCTGTAGAAGACGATGTAACAGTACATCCATTGAGAGTCAAATTATATTTTAGCGGCTTATTTTTAGAGGTTTTTGGTCCAATAATTAGTACCTCTATTTTGTCGGAATTGAGTAGAAGGAAATTTCTGGCCATCCAATCTTTGATTTCATTGATACACTCTGCTTATTTGGAGAATTGTGAATTTTCATTGGGTTTTGAAGAAATATAAAGTTGGGTATCGTTGGCATAACAGTGGAAACTGATTCCATGATTCCTGATAATATCTCCCAGGGGAAGCATGTATAAGGAGAAAAGCAGAGGACCTAAAACTGAGCCCTGTGTCACTCCATACATAACTTTTGTTTGATTTGACAATTCTTCATTTACACATACAAAGTGGTAGAAACTAAAACAATCTAATGCAAGTCCACTAATGCCAACATAATTCTCCAGCCTATTTAGGAGTATGTCGTGATCTATTGTACTGAAGGCAGCACTTAGATCTAAAAGCACTAGAAGAGAAATGCAGCCGCGATCAGATGATAATAGCAAGTCATTTGTAACTCTGATAAGTGCAGTCTCTGTTCTGTGATGGGGCCTAAATCCTGACTGAAATTGTTCAATAATACCATTTCTCTGTAGAAATTAACATAGTTGGGAGGACACTACCTTTTCTAGTATTTTCGACAAAAATGGTAGATTTGAAATCAGTCTGTAATTAGTAAATTCTCCAGGATCAAGCCTTCTTAATAAGCGGTTTGATAACTGCCATTTTAAAGTTTATTGGGACATGTCGTAAAGATAGTGCGGAGTTAATAATATTAAGAAGAGGTTCTGAGATTACAGGGAATACCTCTTTTATGAGCTTAGTTGGTATTGGATCTAACATACATGTTGTGGCTTTTGATTTTTTGATATGTTTTGATAGCTCTTCATGACCTATGACAGTGAAGGATTGAAGTTGCTCACAAGGAGGTTTTCTGAGGTGCAGTGGCAGTTGATTGCATTGTTCCAATTTTATTTCTGATTATTTAAATTTTATTAGTAAAGAAATTCATGAAGTCATCACTATTATGCTGCGATGGAATATCTGGTTCAGTCGATGCTTTATTCCTAACCAATTTAGCCACAGTACTGAATAAACACCTAGGATTGTTGTGGTTACTTTCTATGAGTTTGCTAAAATGTGCTGACCTGGCAGCTTTTAGTGCTTGTCTGTAGCTACAGACACTATCCTTCCATGCACTGTGAAAAACCTCTAATTTTGTATTCTTCCATTTGTGCTCCATTTTCCGAGCAGCTCTCTTGAGAACATGAGTGTGATAATAGTACCATGGTGCGGGCTTTTTTCTTGAATTTTCTTTAATCGAAGGGGGCGACACTATCAAGAGTGCTAGAGAAGACTGTATTTATATTTTCTGTTATTAAACCAAGTTCTTCTAGACTTAGAGGCAGCTTCAACTGAGGAAAAAACAATGTGACTCCAGTGTACAACACATGGTAAATATGGAAAAATATTACATTTTATCAACTTCGTCAGAATTTATAGAATAGTGTGAAAACAGAAAAAATAATGTAAAGAATGTATTTTTATCACTTAACTCTTTTACTGAACACCATTATTAGATAATTAAAAACTGTACAATATTGTTGGATGGATCAAATTAAAATAGCATACTTTTTAGTGTGTCTGATGGAGTTGACACAAATTACAGTAAGATGTAAGTTATGAGCGTTTTTATAAAAACCTGTTCCCTTACATGGTTTGTTTGCTGAGACCTTTGTCTACAAATATATAAATTTCAAATTAATTAAAAAAAAATAAAAAATAAAAACTAAGATTTTTTGAATCAGTGAATTGATTTATTGAGCAGTGCAGTGAGATACAGCTTCAGTTAATGTATTATAACGGGAGAGCTCTAATATTGTCGCGTTGCTCGATTTCTGTTTTCAAAAATATAATAACAGCTTACTGTTGTCTATTAAGTTGACCAATGTGCAGTTGATTTACTGATGTATATAACAGCAATAAAACTGTGCATACAAATGTACTGAGTGTTTACACTTAGGGGAAATCAACCTACATTGTTGAATATTTTAACATTGTAAAAATTACTCACTTTAGCTTTTAGCTTTCTATTTTCTTTTATGTTTTTACTACTAAGATTTTATTTTCACCACATTTGTTGTTTCCTCTCTCTCTTTCTCTCTCACTCACTATCTGTCATGTTTATTGTTAGGCTGTAAATTGTTTAACAGCTGTACTTGTGGTGTGATGTGGGTTTAGATTTGATATGCTGGTGTGTTGATAGGTGAGTTGCAGATGAGTGGAGGCATGAACTGATTCGAAACCATAAACACTTTATTGCATGCACTAGAGAGAGAATATAAAACATTCCTTCACATTAACAGTCAGAAGGGGAGACTATACAGTATGGCAAGCATCAACATAAGCAGGGCACACACACATACACACACATGCTGACCCCGATATAAAAGAAAAGCACTATACTGTCCAACAGCAGGCATCCTTGAATAGTGGATTTTTGTTACATATTCAATTGCTTATCTAGTATTAGCCCTTCAAGGAAAGGGTAAGATACATTTTTGTGGGTCATTACATAGTGTCCGTGAACTCTGGGAGGCCTCATGTGATTGCTTCAAAATTTTACGATGAACTTAAATGTTCATTAGGTATGTGTGTCTGTGTTGGTTAGGTATATTTTGGGCATGTACAGGGAAGTCCTCAAAGATTAAAAATATTCATAATGTAAATACTGTTCATTTATTCTAAAAATAAAAAAGTTTTTTAGGGGTTTATGTTAGTCTGTTGTAATTATTATTAACTTTAGTGTAAACATATATAAACAATAGAAGTCTATGGTGTGTTTTTATCATGACAATTGTGTGTGTGTCTGCTTTTGACATTACATGGATCAGTGCCTTACCAATTACTGTGTTGTCTCCCCAAAGGCAAGATCTTGCATAAACGCATTGGCCCGCAGCGGGGTGTTTGTAAATGCTGATGTACCTTGTGTTTCGCGACACTGTGCAAGCACATGCGCGCAGAGGCATGCTAACGCTATTTTAATCTCCCCTCGCGGGAAGCAAAATAAACATGACACCTACGCACACACACTCTCTTATGCACTTGGCTAAGCTTTATAAAACAGTCAAGTGTATTAAAACACTCAGAAGCCTAATAAAGCTACAGGTTCAGTGGAGTATACTGCAACGTCAGAATTTCGGGGGATTGCAATCTTTTGGCCACAGCTCAAAGTTATCAATTCTGGAAGGAACAGCTGTTATAATCAGTTTGTTAATAGATTCATCAGGCAAAGAAATAGTCTAACATCACTTAAAAGAGCCCAGTTAAAAGAGCGAGAGAGAGAGAAAACTAGCTTACTACTAACCGAACACTCTATATATGCTTTATACAACACCATATACTGCCTTTTTCACAATAAACGGTCTTTAACAATAGTATGCTACATTGTTTCCCACTAAGTTTTCACATGACATAATCACATTGCATATTCAATTCAACAAGTGTTGTCTAGTTAACATCTCTGAAATAAAAAGTGTTATTCTGCACATGGGGTAGAGTCACATGGGGTAACCTCCTCGTGGTCGCTGTAATGTGGTTCTCACTCTCAGTGGGGTGCGTGGTGAGTTGTGCGTGGATGCCGTGGAGAATAACGTGAAGCCTCTACACGCGCTATGTCTCTGTGGCAACGCGCTTAACTAGCCACGTGATAAAATGCATGGATTGACTATCTCATATGTGGAGGCAACTGAGATTCGTCCTCCGCCACCCGGATTGAGGCGAGTCACTACGCCACCATGAGGACCTAGAGCGCATTGGGAATTGGGCATTCCAAATTAAGGAGAAAAAAAATAAATAATTCTGTCATTTACTTATTTATACTTTCTTCTGTAATGCAGAATGAATCAAAATAGCTATGTGAAAAATTGTGGCTGGTATTACTTCCAGTTCATGTATTACACTGGAAATACAAGGTCAAGTCTCCTTGTATTTTCTCATAAATACTAGCTAAAACACATCTTGAAACTTTAACTACAACTGCCACTGTTGATATAAAATGAGGTCTAATAGATTCTACCTTTAGATTATTTCACATGAAACTATAACATTTTGTCAAAATATAACTTTACTTTTGCTCATGTAAAATCGTGAAACAATTTTGTAAAGGTGATGATGTATAATGAAACAAAAAAATTGTGCGTATAGCACAGTGCTGTTTGGCCTGTCAGGGCTGCCTACTGTTTGAGAGGTTCGACTTGACTTCCTCCGTAACGCTTTAAACTAGAAAAGTCTCACTAGAATTGAGATTGGTCACATCAGTTTTGAGGTTGTGCTCCGCAATATCGAGGGAAGCCCGGTTGTTGCATGTGCGCCAGAGAGAAGAGCAGATCATGATCGCGAGCTGGTTCCGTTACACTCGTGCAAAAGTGCAGATGAGAAGCCTTTAGCTGATCGTGAGATTATCATTAAATCTGCCTCGGCAGTCCTAAATAGGCTATCACTTGGGCGGCCGCCGAAATATCTTCAATGGGAGAACCATGGCATTGTTCTTTCCCTGCTGTCCGCAACCCAGTCCAAATAGAGCTGTGACCCACTTTTTGGTCGCAACCCACCAGTTGAGAAACACTGTTTCAACTCACTCACTCACTTATGTCAGACCCCCTCGCCTCGCCTCTCTCTGACATTTTCTCCGCTGCATGTGTGTGTGTAGCGCAAGTTGACGAGTCTGACAGGCAGTCGAGGAGGAAAGGAGATGCGCACGCACAGGTGAGATTTTCCGTCCGGTTGCATTTTTTTTCTCAATTCCGTAGATAAGCAAATGTACATGGTATGAAAACTGTCAATTTTCGTACCGTGGTATACTGTGAAACCAGAAAAACAAAAAGAAAAGGTTAGAGTGGGCAAAGAAACACAGACATTGGACTGATCATTGGAAAAGAGTGTTATGGATCTTAACCCCATTGAGCTTTTGTAGGATCAGCTAGACTGTAAGGTGCGTGAGAAGTGCCCGACAAGACAGCCACATCTATTTTTACAAATTGTAATAGTAATTTTTCACATTATTAATGTCCTGACTATACATTGTGATCAGTTGAATGCCTTTTTGGTGAATAAAAGTACCAATTTCTTTCCATAAGAGCAAAATCTGTACATTATTCCAAACTTTTGGCCGCCAGTATATATATATATATATATATATATATATATATATATATATATATATATATATATATAGTGCAATTTTGAGATCATATTTATTAATAGAATACCACAATTCTGAAAAACCAATGATAAAATGAGCGAAATTTACGTTTTCATAATGTATCAAGTTAGAAGTATAATTAACAGCATTGACAACAGCTGAAGAGAAGATATTTTTCATATGTAAGCAAAATGGACATTATAAACCCAAATTAATTGGAATGGAAGCAGAATCTAATCGAATCAGGAAATCTGTATCAATCCTAGCCTTATTTTATGGTTTATAATCTAGAGTAGAGAATCCGAGTCAGTTGACAGAGGCAGTAATGCTGGGTTTAATTCGTCACCATAAGTTCATGGCAAATCATGTCTCTCAATTGCACACAAAGCCCCACAGTTTTGTCCGAATAAAAGGGAGAAGTTTGGCCATCTGCAAGCGGTAGGAATTCATGACACACACAAGAAGCTATTGTTCGGGAGCACTCCTAAGCCACTGTGATTTGCACAGTTCCTCTAAAGCCTATTGTGAAGGAGTTAGCATGACGCTAAAGCTGTGATGGCCCGCTTCAAGGGTGTGAGGGAAAACTGTTGAGAGAGACCTTCCTTCAACATTATAGAGAGTATTGATACTGTCTGGACAAAGTTTACAACAACAAACGCAGCATTGGGTCCAGAAAGAATGTTAAAAAGATGAAAAATATATTAAGGCAATAAGCCACGAGAGGCCGTTTGTAACGGAGATTTTACCATGGGTAAGAGGTTTTATAAAGAGGTGTTCTAAAACCAAAGTAACTTTGAAGACTTTTTTCCCCTCAGTTTTAGTGTCAGCGCATTTAAAGTATTTAGCCTGTGTAGGTCAGAACTAGCCGTTTTTGATAACATTTTCATGCACTTTTTTTTTTAAATCATGGTTCCAGTTAGAACCAAAAAAGGTAGCACAGTCCAACATAGTCTCATGACAACTCAATAATTTGTACAAGATGATGAAATTGTAAGATATCTTACGACCTGACTCATATAAAAAGGTACAGATTTTATTCCTATACAGACTGCCCAATCAACAAACAGATATTCAAACTCAAACAATACAGTCAACAAATTTATGCTAGCCTCCTATTTAACTCTTTAATTTAAGAAAGGAAACAACAGTGAACAAATTTGGTTGCTCATTCCATATTTATTTATGTAATACGAATGACTGATTTTTGTCAATAACCTGTAATATTCTTCCCTCGTCTCCCCAATCTTTCTCCTGTACATACAACCTAAATCTTTAACCTAAACCCAACCAATAGTGTCCTAAAAGAAAATGCAACATGAAAAGCAAATTTTCTGAAGCAACCACGTCATTTCATGTCGCTTTTATTACACTCATCTCACGTGTCATCTTGTGTGCTTGGCTGGGCTTGAACAGCAGTCTTCCGAGTCTGAAGTTCTACACTCTCTCAGGTGAGCTAAGCATAAGCTAATCACACTGGAATAAGTGTGTAAAAGTAGGTGGGTTTGTAATACAAGCATTAAAATGTATCGTTTTTTCAAATGATGCATTAGAGTTAAAGTGTTTTGATATCGGAACTTAGCAGTGTGAGTAATAAAGTGAAAAATAAGTGTTTATAAAGTCATAATCAGCCATTATACTTGTGATTTGTGTGAAAGTGAATAAAACACACAGTTGTTGTAGCACCTCTAGTGTTAATTTCACTAGGAAACTGTGGCGAAATATAAAATGCGGCATGTAAAGGTCAGTTTGCAAAATATAGCTATAGGAACAATCATTCTATGAGACTTTCTATGATTATTTTTCTCTATGGGAGTAAAAGTCATATGTTTTTGTATGAGCTAACTCGTAAGATTTTCTACAATTTCGCCATCTCATACAAATTTTTATTACTTGCTTTAAAGGCTTTACTTGGTTGTGCAGGCTAATGCCATTAGACTTGGGTTTTCAACCAGGGGTCTTTGAAGGTACTACAGTGGTCTACAGAGAAGATGTATACAGCATTTTGACATTTCTTCCATTTCTTACTATTTGAATGAACATCAACTAATGATCTGATAAGCATTAAATACTGTGATGTTTAGTTTAAGTTTTAATGAAGTTTATTATAATATGTTGAGATGTGAAAAAATCTTTCTTTTTTATGCTTGGGGTCCCTGGGTTGGCTGAGAATCTGGGTGGGGGGGTCCTTAGGTCTGTAAAGGTTGATAACCCCTGCCTCATAGGCATGTGATCCACAAAGGAATTTGTATGTCTAGTTCTTTAGAAGATCAAGTACATACTTGTGCATTAAAGAACCCAGAAACCAATACGTGGATCTGAAAAACCTGTGATGAAACATCAGTAACTCGTCCAGGTCCAACCAATTCAAGAAAAATATACCAATTCAAGAACCTTTAACAGGGAATCAAAGACGCTGAACCTAAAGTGCTGCAAAGAACCATTGATGAGCCTTTATTTTACTCTGTGTAGAGTGTAGGTTCCTTAAGATGCCAGCTGCTCCACCAGAACATCCTTCAGCTAAACTGTCAATCATTCCTTCCCTTTCCCTCGTTGTTTTTCAATTGTTCATTTTTTTCATCTTCATGTCTCTATTTCTGTCTCCATAACTCTCCTTGCCTAGATCTGCCCTCTCTCTCTTTCTCAAGGTGAATATAGAGTGAATATAGAAAGCTTTGACTTACACTGTTCTCCAACTCAATTTGAATTCATCTATAGATTCAGCAGTACACTGTGCCTCTGGCGTGGACTCACTTGTTTGATCAATTCATTAGACTGCAAAAATACAGATTCTTTATTGTTAGAGGTGTTAACAGTAAATATTTTGTGGTCTAATTGACGTTGAGACCATCTGCGGATTTGTACCGAAAATCTAATAAAACGTTACAAGCCGTGAAAGCAAATCCCTGATCAGTTCAGACAGGAGTTATGAGCACTGGGCCAAGCTAAACCAACCTTGTAACCTCTACAAATAAAGTCTAATAAAACACAGAGTTTTCAGTTAATCTAAACCAAGCCAAAAAGCATTGAGCTGTTATGGGGCATTGACTGGATCACATTGAATCTTCATTTGCCGATGACTTAATATCCTGTTACAACACTGATAGTTCTGACTGTAAAATTGGAAGCCATTTTAAAATAGACAATAAACCAATGGCGATTTCTCAGGGCCAGCAAAGCCTTCTCTGCTGGAGTAACAAGCCTAATAAATAAATATTTTTTTCATCCTTTCATTCTCACTGACCTTTTTGCCTATGTATTTTCAACTCTTTCCATGCCTAATTCATCTACAAACTGTTTCACAAATCACATGCCCGAAGCCGAAGCAGCGCGTGAGTCTGAGCTCCACCCCGTCAGGCCTTCAGTATTTCCACAGAATCCCCCAACAGTGTAAGTGTATAGGTATCTAAAGTCAGACTGTCAGATTCATCAGCCAATCAGATTGATTTATTTGTTCTTGGTGGGTGTGGATTTTAGGATATGTCCCAGTCCAGGCCTTCTAGCTGGCCTTGAGTGACAAAATCACGCTTTAAGTGATGTACGTAATTTGAAAGTGAAGAGCGCAAGATCTTGCTGACGAGTCGGCTGTCACTGCCACATCACCATTGAGAAAGAGATCCTTATGGATTTAAAAACCTGAGATGTTCTGCATGATCGTGCAATTGATTAAACAGGAAAGGAGGACTGATTTTCACTTCAAGCAAATTGGTAAGTGCTTTTTGCATTGTTATAGCAACATCAGGAGTTTTTTAAGTGTAAATTAGGTTGCTTGAGCATTCAGTGTCGGATCAAGTTTTGAAAAGTAACCATGGACCCTGACGAAACAAAATGTATTGCAAGCTAAATTTAAATCGCAAATATTATTAGAGAGCTTTTTCTTGGTATTAGACCTCCTTGGTTCTGGCTTTCGTGCGTGGATGTGTTTTTAAAATTTCAATTGGTATTATTAGTTGACTGCCACGTTATGTATGATAGGCATACGGCATCATATTCATTGTGAAACTGTGTTTTCTTAATGGCATGAATCGCACTGAAGGCCTAGACTTAAAATGCATGGCCGCGGCTGCAATAGACACACAGCTGTGTGACCGCACAATTGTTCTATATATTTGATGTGGTCTACCCTGCTAAGGTTTACCTTTACGTTCCAAACCAGAAATGTGAAAAGGGTCCATTCTATGTTCATTAAATGATGTTTGTTTGTTATTCTTCTTGGCAATGTCAACCAAAGCCTAGAGTTAGTACTAATGAACTACGAATTGGAATTGTCATTATAGTAGCGTGTTTAATTATCCATCGAAAATTGTCTTTCATCATATTGCTGTTGCATCATATTCATCATACTGCCCTGGCAATAAGTCAAGATAGACTGTTACAGTTATTTACAACAATTAAGGGGGTTTTAGGCATGACATGAACCCTGTAACCCAAAGCCCTGAGTGTCTTTTGACTTTATTAGAAAATGGATATTTCTGGCTCTAAAATCTGATTGGATACACCTTTACCCCTTGGTAGAGCTTTTATTTGCATTGTGATAAAAGCTCCTTTTTCTGCAAAAGGATATATTGGGTATAATAAGCTTTAGTGTTGGAGAAATATTTAAATCCTTTTCCATTCTTTCTCCTCAATGCATTCTCTGTGTAAGAGCTGGTTGTCGCACTTTCTTTCACCGAGAGCCTAAGTTAGGGGTTTGAAAGAAGCTGTTGCTTCTACCCAACAATTTCATGCTAATATTCCAGTCACCCACTTTTAGAAGAAAAGTGAGCAGGGAGGAGGGAGAGAGAGGAAGAGAGAGGAAGAGAAAGAGATAAGTGAATACAGGTGGGCTGTAGGGGTGGGTGAAATGACCAAAATCTTACAGTAGATCATGATATGATTCATTTGGGTGGGCGATATGACCACAATCTTACAGTATATCATGATATGATTCATTTTATATTATGATAATGATATATATCATCATTTGCCCAGCCTTAGTGGGCTATCATAGGTAAGGTCATCATTTGCTGTTGGTTTGTGTTTAAATGAGAATTTGTTTACTGTCTTACTGAAGTATTGCCCACTGTTGTCAGTGTAAATAAATGTCAGTGCATTGTTTTATCTACACAGTGAAAAGTGGTAACCTGCAATTGTTACCTTATGGATCCATTTAGACTTTCTATCAAGTTCTAAACCTAAATCATTTAGTTGGTGTAACCTAATGTGGTTAGGTTGATTCAGTCACATTATTAAATTATATTGTTGACTTGAATCAAACCAGTTAATTTGATTGTTACCACATTAAGCATGTTTTTTTAGGTTACCTGACAAAATCTTTTTTTACAGTGCAAGAAAAAAGAAAGAAATATGTGGTGTACTACAGTTAGTCACGTTTTACCTCAAAATGTAAAAAAAAAAAAAAGATACAAATTATGTAGCTTAAAATAAATGAAGCCTATTTTTAAGATTTGTTTTTTTGTTGTTTGTATGTTTTTTTGCTTTGTGACAAGCACATTTCCCCCCCAAGTGTTCATTTAAATGTACAAGTTTTTTTTTTGAAATTTTCATTATTTTCAGTGGTGATTCTCAAAACCACACAAGATGTTTGGCAGAAAGTTGAAATTAATTGCGTGCTGTTCACATCTAATAGAGAAATGTGAATGAGGCTGTTAGTCCCTTACATTCTGCCTAGCATTTTCTTCTGTGTTCCACAAAAAGAAAGTCATGCAAGTTTGGAACATCATGAGTTTGAGTAAATGTTAAGTCATTTTTGCATGAACAAATCCTTTAACCTTTTCATGAGTAGGGTCTAAATTCCCCTTCAGTGGCCCCTGGAGTGAGTTATTTTTGCATGTGACACTGCACAGCCGGTAGGGGTGGGCAGAGTGTAGAGGAGTATTTTTTTATTTATTTTATTTTAATTTTTGATTTCTTGTAATAAAAAAATAAAATACTATATATAATATAGTAGTGTTGTCACGGTACCAAAATTTCAGTAGTCTGTACCGATACCAGTGAAATTTCACGGTTCTCTATACCATTTTCGATACCACAGCAAAAATATGCTAATATTATAATGTGCTATTGAACACACCAGTTTAGTTATTTTTAATTATTTAATAATTATTTTAATAATTATTGTTTAATAATTATTATTATTATTTTCCAGAACTTTCCAGAACATTTTTTTAAGTTTAATTTAATTTAATAATCAAAATGGTGTCTAATCAATAAATTTGTAAAAATTTTAACAAGTCATTGCATTTTTTTTTGAAAACTTTTATTCAACAGCTGTCTTGCTTGTGATATTTTGATTAATTATTATTATTATTACAGTGAATATTACATTTTACTATACAGTTGTAATATATTTGTATTCAATTTCTTCAATTTCAAGCATCTAGATTTTATTTTGAATTATGCTTTTATTATGACGTGTGTTTTTTGCCAGATGCTTCACTTTTCCGGATAAACAGTTCGCCACACAGCCCAGTGAAGACTTTTAAGTCATGTCTGAAATCTCATCTCTTTACACTGGCCTTTGAGTCTGACAAATGAAATGTAGAACACAGATTTGGAGTGTTTATATTTTAGACTACTGGTGTTTGTGTATGTGGTAATTTTGAAAATTATGTTTTAAATTTACTTACTATTACTATTACTGTGAAGCACTTTGGTCAACTCTGTTGTTTTAAATGTGATATAAATAAAGCTGAGCTGAGATTAAAGTGCAAATGCTGTGATTTTAATGATATAAATATATATTTTACATGTGCTTCGTGGTTCACAATGGATAAGTGCTCTGCTCTGTCATCTGATACAACGTGAATGATTCTCAATGTCTGTGGAGTTTCTAGTGGATGAGCGGTTGGATTTATTTAAAGTACGCAGCTCTTCCACAGTAAGATTGCAGCCTTTAGCGGTTTAATAAATCACACTAGGACATGTCACAATTTTAATTTGATTAATTGCCCATTTCAGTGTACAAGGAGTAACAGAGCACGCATTCAAAATAAGCCTGTGAGCATTTTAAAGCAGTCGTGTGTCAGTCATACTGCACGCTAGTACCAGATAGAGTCTATGCTCGGTACTAGAGGTACTGCAGAAACACTGGAATCGTTACATCTTTTTTATTTTAGCATCAACTTGGTACCGCAGTACCGGTACTTTTGACAACACTATAAAATAGTAAACATGTGAACAAATGGGTTATGTCTGCTGTACTGTATTTGTTTTATTTATTTCATTTTTATAGATGTAAAAAACAAATGAACAAATAATATCAGCAGTCTGGTTTGCCTATATGCACCGTTTGACTTCTCAGATATTTTGTGTGCGTGTTTGTGTGTGTGTGTGTGTGTGTGAGACAAGCGCTAATGTAAACATACTTGGCAGCGTGCATCAGATAATCACACTCGATCAGCATGTTTTCACTGTGAGTATACACGTTTTAAACTGTTATCGTGGTGCTTTTGTGACAGTTTGGAAGAAACTATGTTTCTGTTTCAGAAAACAAATGTATTATATGCCTGAAAAGACTGCTTGAGTTGCGTTTGTGTGAATGAAAACTGCATCTGCACCTAACACGTGGCTGCATGCAAGGGAAGATTGCGTTTAGATATGATTGCTGTGCATATACAAGCTGTGAACTGTTATTGTGGTACTTTGGTTTGTTACATAAAATAAACATATTATGTGCTTGAAAAGACTCTTTGAGTAGCTGTTTGACGAATTACAACTGCTACTAATTTAAACAAATGGCAGCATGCATCAGAGGAAGATCGCATTTGATGTATTGACTGTGGGTATAAGAGCTGTAAACTCTTTATCGTGGTACTTTGGTGACGAGTTGGATGTATGAATATAAAATAAACTTATTCTGTGGTTTAAACGACTATATGAGTAACTGTTTGAGTCAATATAAATTACAAACGTTTGACCAGCACAACCTGTGTCGGCGCGAAAGCCGATTTGAATCCGGTAGCTTGTAACGGATCTGGCTGTTGCAGAAACACATATGTGTGATGCTACTCTGCGGGGCCCAGTTATTAACTATATGTGTGATGGTACGTATGAAAGGGTTAAGAAAAATTTAATGTCATATTACTTTCCTTTGATGTTTTCGGGCTGAAATTTGACTTGGACATGGACTTGGTTTCATGAAATTCACCTAGTTTAGGAGCTCTTCAAAATCAAATGCAATCCATGTTGGGTGTAATCTGATAACAAATTGTTGTGTGCAGCAATGAACAAGGTGGAAATACATTATTTTGAATTTGTTGATTGGAAAAGTGGTTTAGAAAGTAACTTAAAAGTTAAGTAATTAGTAATATGATTACTGCTCACTTAATTGAAATAGTAATCTCATTAAAATTTTAGAGAAATAATTAGTAACTTGTAGTGTATTACTTTTTTTGAGTAACTTAGCCAACTTTGAAAGTAATGGTAGAATTGAGAAGGCTTTTAGAACGTATCCATTTCAAAATACATACATTTTGCTACATTTACACACTCTCATCCACACTAAAATGGCATTTCCACAAAAAAAAAAACAGAGACTTTCGAACTCTGAAGATGCTTTCGATAACCGCATACTTTGAAAAACAATGATGTTCACAATCTAAAAATTTAGTTTTCAAATTTAAAGGAATAGTTCACCCAAAAATGAAAATTCTCTCATCATTTACTCCCCTCATACCAACCCAGATATGCATGACTTTCTTCTGCTGAACACAAAAGAAGATTTGTTTTAGAATATTTCAGCTCCGTTGGTCCTCACAATTGAATGGGTACCAAAATTTTGAAACTCCAAAAGTGTGTAAAGGCAGCATCAAAATAAGACTCCAGTGGTTAAATCTATATTTTCGGAAGCTATGTGTAAGTGTGGGTGAGGAAAAGGTAAATATTTAAGTCCTTTTTTACTATTAATCTCCACTTTCACTTTCACATTTTTCTTTTGTTATTGGTGATTCGCATTCTTCTTGATATCGCCACCTACCAGGCAGGGAGGTAAATTTATAGTAAAAATGACTTAAATATTGATCAGTTTCTCAACCACATGTATCATATAGCTTCTGAATATATAGATTTAACCACTGGAGTCGTATGGATTACTTTTATGCTGCCTTTATATGCTTTTTCTAGCTTCAAAATTTTGGTACCCATTCACTTGCATTGTGAGGACATACAAATCTGGGATGGCATGAGGGTGAGTAAATAATAAGGGAATTTCAATTTTTGGGTGAACAATCCCTTTAAACGGATTAGTGTGAAAGTGGCCTGTGGATTAATTTTTTCACAATCGTTTACTTGGTGCTTGGCCTGACATTTAAATTCTCCATTGACTCGAATGTATTTACTTTTTTGTTGCAGAGAGAGAGAATGAAGAGGTTTGTGTGTGTCAGTGCGTGTGTGTCTTTAGTAATAAGATAGTTTCAGTCAACTCTCCGGAGAGGACAGATTGTTTCTTTTTTCTGGTTCAAGATGTGCATATTGATTTTTGAAAAAGTGCATGTCTCAAATGCCCAACAGGGACTGGTATAGATGAGTGTGTGTGTGTGTGTGTACAGGTTTGGGTGGTTTACGAGGACATTTTTTTAGGTTACAAACTTGTAATTACATGGGTATTATGCTATAAATGTGGTTTATAGTGTCCCACAAATCGCTTAAAATATATAGTAACATACTAAACTGTTTTTTTGAAAATGTAAAAATGCAGAAAGTTTTTTGTGAGGGTTAGGTTTAGGGGTAGGGTTAGGGGATAGAATATATAGTTTGTACAGTATAAAAATCATTATGTCTATGGAGAGTCCTCATAAGGAAAGCTGCACCAACATATGTGTGTGTGTGTGTGTGTGTGTGTGTGTGTGTGTGTTGGTGAAAGAACTCGGCGAGTATGAATGTGTGTGTGACACGGAGGTGCAGTAATTTGTCTCTTTCATCATCTCCAAGATTTTCATCCACTAGGATTTTCTCCTTGGAGAGATTTTCTTTGCGTTCTCTGACTCAGAGTATAAAACAAGCACATCTATTTATTACATTCTGAAACAGATATCAAAGTTGATAGTGGTTACATTACATTATGAAAGCCTCGTCCAACCCTGTGCCGTGTGGTTATAAATGCAGTCTTTGACAAGCATGACCCTTTAACCATTGTTGTGTCTGGGCTCCAGAGACTGCTAATTGAATACAGGCCAGATATTGGATGAATTCATAGTTCCACCAAATCAGTTTATACTCTGTTGTTTTGGAAGGAGGAATGAAATTTGAAATGCAGTTCTGTCATATTAATCGTATGAATTACATAATTGCACAGGCGTGATCTGCAGTCAGCATTATAAAACACAGACCTCACTCAAAGATCGGCTGCATTAGACAGAGCTAATCCACTCAGCTCTGAGTGAAGAATGAATTGTTTGTTGGACCTCAAAAAGGGTGGAGAAAAGAATAGAGAACAAATAGAAAGACAGAGTGAAAGAAAAAGAGAGATGGTACATAGAAATTAGTTTCTGTGGCCTGAAATTGTTTTTCTTTTCACAAGATAGTGATACAATAATAAACCATGATATTTATATGATAATTTGGATGTTAACTCCATAGTATATGTATATAGCAATCTTTTAGTATCATGGTACATATTAAAGTATAATGGTATTGCCATCCTTTACGTCACTGTATCATCACCACAAATTTTGTTTTAGTTTTTTTTGTAAGGCTTATTAGAGGTCGACCAATATATCAGATTTACCGATTAATCAGGGCAGATAGTTGCATTTTTTAACTATCGGCTATCTGAAAAAATCAACTCCGATAGTTTCCGATAGTTATTTTTGGTTTCATTTTTCCATGGCTAGCGCTGGAGGGTTCTACAGTCTGAACTCCTTGTTTCTACAGTATAAAGGCACTCTCTAGAGGTTAAATAAAAAATCAATAACTGACTCCACCTAGGGCTGGGTAGTCGATACACAATATATATCTCGGTATTTTCTACAAAGTGGACTAAATGTTCAATTGTAAGTCAAAGCCAGATGTGAGATGGTAAATGAAGAGTGCAAGTTTTCCATCATATTATTGCAGCAAGATCTACCATACACAATTTTTACATTTATCACAATACCAAAATGTCAGTAGTCTTCAGTGAAATGTGATGATTTTTGATACCAGCTTAAATACCACAACAAATAATAGCCTAACACTAACTGATTTGTTAATTATAAAATAATTAAGTTCTCAAGTTATTATTGAAGAGTAGTAAACAGTCAGTAATAAAATAACAAAAGAAAAGCAATGAATAGAAAGAAAATAATAAAAAAACACTATAGAACAAAAATACAAATACAAATTAAGAAAACAGTACTTTTTATCAGCTTTTAAAGAAATTAACAGTATCAAGTATTCAATTAAACATTCGGAATGAATTTGACATAAAACTACTACTGGTCTTCCCTGTATGAATAATACTTTTATACTAGAGTTATACAAGTAAAGTTATCCAGCCAAGAGCTGTGAGTGGTTTGTTATTGTTGTTTGATTGATATTAAGGATACACTAGACAGCGGCATGTCTATTAGGTTACATTTAAACTTTCAAGTCGTATATTTCGATACAAATCAGCTTTCCCCCCAATGTTTACATTCACTTTAAACATATCTCTCTGTTTTTACATGAACAACTCACCAAGATGTGCACTTTGGCAGAATTTTGAAATGTATTTTACAGTTTAGGTGTGAGTGTTCTCGGAGCACACGCGCATGTAAAGCGCGCCACGCACACAAGCCACCTGTCAGTCAAACAGCGCACAGCTGTTTTGCTGCTCATCTGATCTTTTAAATCCAAACCATCTCCAAATAATTGAACCATTGTTTTTCTTTTTACTAACCAGGTCTTCTTCGGCTGTGTGAACTGGTGCTGTGTATCCCTCCATGTTGCAGAATAACTTGTGAGCGAGTGAGGCCGAGTTTGTGTGCAGACGCATAGGGAGAGTGGGGGCGGGGTTGCGCGGAGAGTGTGAGAGAGGAGAAATGAAAACACGGCACGGCATTATGGAAGAAACGGGTTATGTAACGCAACATCAAACTATATCGATATAAACAGTATTGACTCATCTTATATCTCATTTGAAAATATATAGATATATCTTAAAAAGTCGATATACCGCCCAGCCCTAACTCCGCGTGGAGTAGCGCAACGTGACTAGGCTATTTATAGAGACGGACACTTCAAACGCAGGTTTAAAACATTGACAAAAGCCTAGATATGCAGACAATACACGTTATTATTATTGTCATGGTACGAAAAATCAGTCATTCAACCAAAGGTGGTTTGTTAACTAATTTGTTCATAACTAATCACTGCACTGGTGAATTGCATTGCCGACGAGGTGGAGAAGACGTGCAAATGGATATTAGCTGTTCGAATGCTTAGAACAATGTTAAGTCAAGGATGAAAACTGCTTACCGTTCCACTTAATACGCTGTTTTGCATAAAAAAGTCACTTATGAATTTGTGCAGATCCGTTGAGTTTTGTTTTTTTCCGGGGTTGAGGGCGTCCAATTTGTTCCTGTCAAATTCTAAACATGAGCACTCCAAAGAGGTTATGTTTCGAAGTGAATTTATGAGTTAATTATCAGTAGTAAACCCATCATTAATTCCAACCTTATATGAATATGCTGTCTGAGTTTTTGTTTTTGCTCGGCCGTTCGTCTGCTTCAGAAGTCCAAACGCAAGCACACCTTGTGTAAATGCACGTGCACAGGAACAGTTTTATAGTTTTCTGTTTTATATATTTTTGACTATAAAGTTTTCCAAACCTTTCTCCCTTCTCACAAAATTAACTTAAGTCCAAACTTCCTAATTTTATGACATAATTATGTACACAAAACTTAAGAGCATGGTAAAATATATCCATCTGAAATAATTGTTATGTAATACAGTGTGTTCATGTGAGAGCACATATAGTATACTATAGACAATGCCATTCTAAAATTACCTTTAAAAAGACAAGACTTGAGTTGATTTTATTCCTATCCCATTTTCTTTAAAACTACTGACGATTAATCGGCTATCGGTCTGTTTTCCCCACATTAATTATCGTATCGGCAAAACCCACTATCAGTCGACCTCTAAGGCTAATAACTCATGGCTTTATTTAAAATGTTAAATGAATCCTTGAGAGAAAGTATTTCAGACTGATATAGGTGAGTTTTCCGCTCATAATCGGTATGAATAAAGCTCTGGGTGGGAAACGCCACAGCTACACTTTGAGTTTGACTAAGTAAACAAACTCATTGGAAGAATTTACATTTACAAATTCAAGAGTAACAAGTTTCCTGTTTCCTGATTAGCTCCTGCTTCATAATCAAATTTTCATAATCAGTTTCATTGCACAGCAATGCTTGTTGAATATGGAAGGTTTTTACTCTTAAGAGAAATTCTCAGATGATGTGTTGTCCAGATGTTTATTGAGAGAGCACAGGCATTTCTGTTTGGGTTTGCTGTGAAAATGCACTAACAAAACAGTCCCATGGTATTTTGAACTTGTACCATGCTATTACTATTGTTTTTTGCAACCATGTTAATCCCATTTTTTCTTGGAAATGTACGTTGTTGTTAATGCCATATTTTTTGGATGTGTACCACGATAATATCATAGTTATTTTTGGACAGGTATTGTACTAGGGTAATCCATTTTTTTTCATGCAATATAATATAACAGTACTATGTTTTGTTGGCATGTACCACTGTGAATTTTGGAAATACGTTATCGCAAACTATTACCATAGTTTCTTAGACATTTACCGTGGTTTTACCTGTTTGTTTGTTTTTTACCATGGTAATAGCATGTTTTTTGGACAAGTATCATGGTATTACCATGTTTTTGGACAAGTACCATAATATCACTATGTTTATGGACACAAACCATGGTAATATGTTTTTGGACATGTACCATGATGATGCCATGTTTTTTTGAACATTGGGACATAATATTGACAATTTCTTGAACATTTACCATGGTAATACCATATTTTTGGACATGTACCATAACAATGCCCTGTTTAATGCATAAGGACCATGATATTACTATGTTTTCGGAAATGTACCATGGTAATACCATGTTTTTTGGACAAGTACCATGGTATTACTATGTCAAGTACCATGGTATTACTATGTTTTTGGACATGTACCATGGTAATGCCATGTTTATTTGTCAGGTAACGTGATATGTTTTTGGACAATGGACATGTACATTGGTGATGCCATGTTTTTGGACAAATACCATGGTATTACTATGTTTTTTGTCAAGTAATGTGATATTATGTTTTTTGACAATGGACATGTACGTTGATAATGCCGTGTGTGGTGAGCAGGGTGGGGCTGAGCAGCGTCTGGGCAGAGCGAGGCCGGGAAGATAAGTGGTGAATGAGTTCCACCTGTGTGCCACACCGGTCTCGCATTCCAGTGAGTATTTAAGGAGAGGACACAGCGGCAGATGGACAGGGAGAGACGCATGGACCTGTGTGACACACAGTTGGAACTAATTCACCGCTTATCTTCCCAGCCTCGCTCTGCCCAGACGCCGTTCGGCCCTGCCCTGCTCGCCACACCATGTTTTTGGACAAGTACCATGGTAATACCATGTTTTTTGGACAAGTTCCAAAATATTATTTGGTTTTTGGACATGTACTGTTCCATAATAATATTATGTTTTTGGACATGTACCATGATAATACTATTGACATAGTCTCTTGAACATTTACCGTGTAAATACTATGTTTTTTGACAAGTACCATGTTATTATGATTTTGGACTTTTTTTTATTCTTTTTATGGATATGTACATAGGCATTACCATTTTTTAGACAGCTACAATTTTTTTGTTGTTTGTTTGTTTGTTTGTTTGTTTTTCATGAGAACATTCAGTCGCAACAGATTTTCTGCATGTTAGGACCAGTTCCTCGTTGTGGTTTAGATGCACCACCAGTAGTGTGTGTGTGTGTGTGTGTGTGTGTGTGTGTGTGTGTGTGTGTGTGTGTGTGTGTGTGTGTGTGTGTGTTGTTAAAGCTCAATGAACAAGTGCTCTCAATCTCACAGTTGTAATTACATGGGTGCAACAGGTTGTGACTTGTTTAAGCGCTCTCTCTCTCTCTCTCTCTCTCTCTCGCTCTCTCTCTCACACACACACACACACACACACACACACACACACACACACACACACAAACACACATACACATACATGTTGGTGCAGCTATCCTTATGAGGACTCTCCATAGACATAATGATTTTTATACTGTACAAACTATAGATTCTATCCCTAACCCTAAACCTAACCCTCACAAAAAACTTTCTGCATTTTTACATTTTCAAAAAAACATCGTTTAGTATGTTTTTTTTTTAACCGATTTGAATTATGGGGACACTAGAAATGTCTTCATAAACTGCATTTATAGCATAATACCCTTGTAATTACCAGTTTGTAACCTCAAAACATTTCCTCGTATACCACCCAAGCCCGCCCACACACACACACACACACACACACACACACCCACACACATTCAGTAATTACCGCCAAGAAGTGCCTTGACATTCTTTTCTTATTTGAACTTGACTGGTTCATTAGTATTTTGCCCTCTGGACTCTGGTTAGTACATGAGAATACAATGTTTATAGAGGGAGATATTGCCTGATCTGTCAGTCATCTGTACACAGATCATTATGCAGATATTACCTGGGGCAGAGCAAGAGATGGAGAGAGAAAAAGAGACGATTAGCACTTGAAAAGGTGACTGTTATAATGGAGAGGATGACAGAGAGAATTACAGATAAACAGGGAGAAATAAAAGACTGGAGAGTTTAGAAGTCTTGAGTCAGACTCAAAGGGATAGTTCACCCAAAAATAAATAAAATTCTCTCATCATTTACTCACCATCATGCCATCCCAGATTTGTATGATTTTCTTTCTTCAACTGAACACAAACAGAGATTTTTAGAAGAATATTTCAGCTCTGTAGGTCCATACAATGCAAGTCAACAGGGTCCAAAACTTTGAAGCTCAAAAAGCACATAAAGGCAGCATAAAAATAATCAATACGACTCCAGTGGTTAAATCCATGTCTTTAGAAGTGATGTGATAGGTGATAGATCAATATTTAAGTCATTTTTACTATACGGTCTCCTCCCTGCCCAGTAGGTGGCGATATGCACGAAGAATACGAATTGCCAAAAACAAAAGAAGAAATGTCAGAAAGCGTGAGACAGAGACCCAATAGCAGAGGAACAGTTCAAATGATTTAGTCACAATGAAAGTCAACATAAACTGTGCTAGCAAAGAATAAGAATCCCAGCACCGGCTGCAGTAGCAGGGCAGAAGTTCGAGGATCTGTGTGCGCCATGGCCGCGCAGTGGGCAGAGAGGAAGCGTGTGTGTTCGTAGAGAGGTGTATGCGTTGTGGAAGTCGAGCAGATCCATAGGAAGTGTCCGTTGAAGCGTAGTGAGGTGCAGAGAACAAAGCCCAGGCGATTAGGAGGCAGGTGTACTCCCGACACACGTGCAGAGATGAGGAATCCTCCACTGGTGGTTAGTGGGTGGCGAGAACAGGTGTACAGCAAGCTGGAAGGTAACCACACTCCCGACGCACTGGCAGAGACAGGCAACCAAACAGATACATAATACGGCACCAACTAGACAAAGAGAGCAAGGTTAGTTGCTTGACATCACACACATTCAGCATTAGCTAGACTACATTCAACATTAAACTACATTTAACGTTAAACCACATTAAACTATCCAGTGAAGGACATGACACACGAAGGGACTAATATAGGGATGAACAAACAAGGGGCAGGTGCCGCCCGCAGCTGAAAGATGGCATGATCAGTGTTCCCATTGAAACAATCAGGGTTCCCATGGAAACGCTGATTCCGCATGCTAGCGGCACCTGAAACACATGAGGGCAAAATTGTCAACAGGCTTGGAGCAAAACAAACAGGAAACGATGGTGCTATGGTCCTCGTCAGACAAAAACCCAACCTGACAAGGTGAAAGGACTGTGACATCACCGGAGAATGCACTGCGGTAGCTCGCTCACGGCGGTCACTAACAACCAGACAAAACACGAGACAAAAAGTGGACAATAATGCCATGGTCCCGTCAGACAGAAACACAACCTGAGAAGGTGACAGGACCATGACAGAAAATCTCTTAGGAGAGAGGTTTGCTTAGGAGGGCTGTTTGAAAGTGGAGATTTATAGTAGAATAATAACTTAAATATTGATCAGTTTCTCACCCACACCTATTTATATTGCTTCTGAAACCATGGATTAAACCAGTGGAGTTGTATGGATTACTTTTATGCTGTCTTTATGTGCTTTTCTGAGCTTCAAAGCTTTAAACCCTGTTGACTTGCGCTACAGAGCTGAAATATTCGTCAAAAAATCTTTGTTTGTGCTCAGCAGAAGAAAGAAAGTAATACACATCTGAGTAAATGATGAGAGAACTTTGTGTGAACTATCCCTTTAAGACATTTTGTCAGTAGTGCAAAAACATAAACTAATATATAGAAAGAAAACAAACTGACCAAGACAAAAGACTCGAAAAGAAGGCAAAAACCCCACAAAACTGTTAAAATGCTAATGTTTCAGACCTGCGTTTGCCTTCATGGATCACAGTTGAAATGCCTGATTAGTGTCCTGTGACGAAGCTTGGTTTCTTGGGTCTGTTAGAGCAGTTTTATGTCCTTTACTCGGTTTAATGTAATCTTTCCTCCTCCATCCTTATGTCTCTGGACCTTCTTCTCTCTCTCTCTCTCTCTCTTTCTCTCTCTCTCTCTCTCTATCTTTTTCTCCCGGTGTCTCTCTCCCTATATTTAACCTCAACTCAAGAATGTTTCAGCAGTGGTCTTGATTGCATAGATTGCAGAAGGCGCTTCATGTCAGCCAGCATTTGTGTTGATGCTAACAGGGATCATTCCAGAAAGGATGAATAAGACATAAGCACAGAGTCAGCATGCCCAAATAGACACCAACACACAGACGCTCTAAATGATGATCACAGGTCATAGTGGAGTTGACAGCAGGGTCAATAGCAGCCAACAGTTAACACTAAATCCACTGTTTCTTTATCACAACAGCTGCACTTTAAAATAGTCATTTGTTTCAAAGCAGCTTAACAGAAGGTCATGTCTTAATGTCTTAAAGTCCCCAGTGAGCAAGCCAAAAGTGACTGTGGCAAGAAAAAAAAAAGAAAGATGTGGAGAGAGAGAAAAAAAAAACATCACCCTGCTGAGATGATCAGCTCAGTATGGGTTAGGTCAGCTGGTTTATGCTGGTTAGTTCTGGTTTGATGCTGGACTAGCACATGGACAAATACTGCCACGTTGTTCACCTGCACAATTTACTGTTAATTTTTTTAGGCCACTAAAGCCAGACTTAAAATTTTAGGAATTTCTCTGCATTAGAAAAGAAAATATCAAAGCAAGTGGCATCTGGTCTGGTTTGCTGGTTTTAGAAAACTTTTGGGCACTGATCAGGTGGTCAGTCAGGGACACCGGCTAGCCAACTCACTAAACCAGATGAACACCAGCTTGCCCAGGCAGGGAGATCAGCTTGAACAGATTAAACCATCTAAGACCAGCAAAATCTGGCCAAACACTTTTGTGTAGCTGGTGAAGCTGACCACTGAAGTCTTGCTGGTTAAGCTAGTTAAGAATACTAACAGGGACACCAGTATCCCATGGTGGAGACCAGCATCCAAAACCCAACATATGTTGGTGCCAGCCATACTGTTCTTTTCAACATTATGTTTTATATGGGGGGGAAATATTCACTGTTGGAGAGCTGGAGAGAGAAGGGGAGGAAAACGTGGAGGAAATGTGGTAGACACAGAGAGCGAAGGAGGAGGGTTTTATTAGCCCTTGTTGATCGTTGCCAGGACAGAAACAGAAACAGGCTTATTTAGCCCCCACCTAATAATTTCCTGGAATCCACACACCCCACACACAGGAAGTTGTGGTAATTTCCCTCAAGTCTCTTAACAATAGAATAGAATAGAATAGAATATAAATTTCTATAGACTTTATTGTAAGGCTGTGGCAATACAGTCATTTATCAATATAAAGGTCCCTATTAATATACACACTTTATATGTGTATATATAAAGCCGATGTACACACGGAGACGATGTGCAACAGCGAAATGCATCCGTGTAGTGCATTTTCATTGGGTTCCGTTCTGCTCCAAACATACAACACCCGCATAAATATTAAACGTTTAAATATTGATCTATTTCTTACACCTAGCGTTTCGCTTCAGAATACATTAATTATTCCACTGGAGTTGGTTTGATTTGGCTCCCATTCACTTGCATTTTATGGACCTACAGAGCTGAAACATTCTTCCAAAAATCTTCGTTAGTGTTCTGCTGAAGAAAGACAGTCATACACATCTGGGATGGCATGAGGGTGAGTAAATGATGAGATAATTTTTTATTTTTGGGTGAACTGTTCCTTTAAGCGCAGTGCTATGCAATACATCATACACGCAAAGTCAGTGGGCATGGCCATAAAGTTTTGGTATTTTCTAGGCACAAGTTGGTTTGGCAAAATGATTATTCTGTCATTTGAAAATTTGTGTAAAAATGTTTTATTATTATTACAAGGCTGGACAATGTAAATGTCGCTGCTTAGATATCGATTATAAAAGAACAAAAAACATAAAATTACATTAAACAGTAGCTCTCATGTTGAACAAGTTGTTAGAACAACAAACTAGTACATGATTCCTTTTGACCAAAATTAAGTCATGTTTTGCCCATTCTTTACTGCTAATAGAAACTTAATAGAAGTTCCTCTTGACCCATGTTATGCACCAAATCTTTATTTTTTAAGGTTATTTTGGGGATTTTGGTTGAACAATAAACTGCATCTGGGATTTTATTCATGTAGGACACTTCATCTGTGCCAATCATAGTAAGAAAATAATAAGAATTTTTTTTTTGACATTCTATAAATCGCAATTAATCGGTTAACATCCTTTCCCACCACTTTAGTTATTGTATTGGCAAAATCCACTATCGGTTGACCTATACTTGACATAGCTTCTTTAAAATGACACAGTCATGCCGCTGAACAGTGAGATGCATTGCAAAAGCCAATGACCTCCATCTAGAACATCTTGTTTACATACAGTAGATTAAAAATGAACAAATAGCGTAAACGGAACACAAGGTCTTTGTGAACAGCCCCTTACTGGTTAAGCTATCTAACATCTAGACCAGCATCTAAAACACAACAAATGCTGACTACTCTTCTCAGCATTGTTGGTAGTGTCTAAAAGGAAACTCAAGTGTGTGCAATGAGAGCAAAATGTTTTGCAATCTTTTACAGCATTGGTTTTTTAAATAATTTATCATTTTCAGGCTACTAGTGACATTGCTTTCATTGTGGTTATGTAGCAATTGAGTTGGAGACTTGCACAGTTTTGAGAGCACTCAGTTGAGACAGAGCTGCATTTGGAGGGATACGAGTGTGGCCGTTACACCCTGCAAACTAGAACATTCTCTGTCTCTATTATTGCACTCCGGTGTCATATTTATCCCGTGTTAACCCTCAACTTGAAACAGGTTTACAGAGTCCAGGATTCTTATTACTGAGCTGACCCTAATTTCTGCTCAAAAGCTTTCCACACACACATACGCGTGCACACAAACTCACACTGTCATATTTTCTTGAAGTTATTACCTACCCGGCAATGGATAAGTCTCTCATGTCATAAATATTGCAGGCCCAGGGAGGTGAAGGCCAACTTCACTCAGGATATTACTATCCTTTTAGCTGGGGCCTCTGTTAGCTTACCACTGCAAGAGCACAAACGCACCAAGATTAGAGGAACAACAAAACCCCATGCTGGAATTAAAGGAGTATACTGGGTTATTTATAACGTAAGCTCTGTGGACAGCAACTGTGGTATGCGGTCGATTACCACAGACAGTTATTTTTACTAGTTCCTCAGTTTGTGAAAACGAACAGAAAACATTTTTACATGAATTAACTTACAGTTTTGTCCTAGAAGGCAAGCAGGTTGGAGAGTTTAAAAGCAGAAATGTAAAGCTTGGATTTTATTAATAACCACTAACATTAATGCTTTAGTAAATTATACGTTTATTATTTAACTGTAAAATTGTCTAAATCGTCTGTTTGAGGTGGGACTAATTCAGGCATGTTTTCATCATAGGCAATTAGTGGAGCACGTTCCCCTCCCTACAAATATTCAGATTCGTCAGCTGATATACGGTAGGTTTCTCAGTGGCCCATTATTTTATTTTATTTTTTTCTCTTTTTCTTCCCAATTTGGAATGCCCAATTCCCAATGCGCTCTAAGTCCTCATGGTGGCGTAGTGACTCGCCTCAATCCAGGTGGTGGAGGACGAATCTCAGTTGCCTCTGTGTCTGAGACAGTCAATCTGCGCATCTTATCACATGGCTTGTTGAGTGCGTTACCGTGGAGACATAGCACATGTGGAGGCTTCACATTATTCTCCGCGGCATCCACACACAACTCACCAGGCGCCCCACCAAGAGCGAACCACATTATAGCGACCACGAGGAGGTTACCCCATGTGACTCTACCCTCCCTAACAACTGGGCCAATTCGGTTGCTTAGGAGACCTGGCTGGAGTCACTCAGCACACCCTAGATTCGAACTTGTGACTCCAGGGGTGGAGTCTTTACTCGCTTAGCTACCCAGGCCCTAATGGCCCATTCTTAAATAATGTTCCAAGTTCAATTCAAGTTAAGCTCAGTCTGCGTCATTTGTGGCATAATGTTGATTACCACAAAATGATTTCAAGTTGTCCCTCGTTTATGAAACACTTGGGTCATGAAACACTAAACATAATTTTCTCACATGTTCAAAAATATGCATTTGTTGCACTTGAAAGAAGACAATGTTAGGTTTAAAATCAACATCGAGTCAATGTCACAGGATGTGACGTTTTCACACACTATAGAGCATCATTGCGTCATCAATATCTCGTAATTATTATTGAGACTCTGTGGCCTTACCCAATGAGAAGGTGCTATCTCATTGTTATTCATGACACCACGTTATGAGCACTTCAAGCGGTGCTTGAGTGAGTTGATCCCGGGCCATGAATGTTCAAGACTGCACGGCTTCTCCGCGATGCTGACAAAAGGACAGGCTTTCAATCAATGGTGAAACCTACTAAATGTTCGTGCAACATGCATATATTAATGTGAGAGTTTCGAGATATGCTTGGTTGAGGCACGGTTTGTATTGATAGTCTCAGAGACTAATGCTATCGATCCCCTTTAAGAAAATAAAGAGTTCATGGCAAATTTGCCACAAACTTGCGGCAAAGTTGCCGCACACCACTCCAATTTCATTTAAAAATTTTTTTTTAACAATTTATATTGGTAAGTGTTTATGGGACGTTTTAATCCAAATCAGCAGATACAGTTGGATACAATTATAGAAAATGTAATGTGTGTGTATTCTCCATAGGGAATTATAAGTGCGATATATTATTACATGATTTATAACATCTAGGCACAAGAACAGTTTTTACCCTCAGGCCATTTTCCTCATGAACAATTATACTGCCTCAGGACTCCCCCATAGTGCAATAATGTAAATACATATCACATGTACATATGTAAATTCACATATTTAATTCAGTAACTGTACATACATTACCACTTTCACATTCTGTTATATGTCCTATTATTTGTATTTCTATTTATACTCCTACCTTGTTTTATATTCTGTCTCACTGTAATGTGCTGTGTGCACTTGTTTCTCCTCAGGCCGTGGCACATGAGAACACTTGGCAATAAAGCTTATTTTGATTCTGATTCTGAATTAAATTTTTTTTTGCATGGACTAGGTTACTAATCTAAAAGAGGACCCACCTTTTTTGTTTTCCCTTTGCGAACGCACAACTTTTGTCATTTTTGTGCCACAGGTCTTTTTATTTCCACAATGAATCTTTTCTCGTGGTATCTAAATATTACTGTAGGCTACCTCCCCCACTCGCGTTCATTCTCAACATCTGTAATTTTCTGTATTTGTGATCAGGATGTCTTATTATAGGCCTGTTTGACAAAATCTATCATTCTTTTTAAATGTTATGTTCGTGAAGGAGTGGTATTGGAGCAGCGGAAATGCTGATGCACTGACTTTCAAAAAAAAAAAAAAGTTCATCCGGGCAAATCTTTCCGTTTCGCTTTTATTCCGCAATGCTCACATTCACTTATCGGGACGATTGGGACCACAGTTGGCTACGATGTATATCGTACAGTCTGACATAATGTCATACAGTGTGCCACGGCGATCTCAATGCGTTCATATCGTACAGTCTAACAAGTAACAATCTTAAAGTACTGTAAAAATCTTAGTGTATGGCAGGATTTAGTGAAATAAAGCTGACTGGAGCAGATAGACTGTCGTTGTGTTCACTTCTCCTTCTCTCCTCCACTCCGCTGCTGGCCACTTCCCTACTGTCCCTGGCATTTTTAAAAGTGGCGAGAACTGAACTGTGCTGAAACGGGGTTTCATGACATGAAAAAAAAAAAAAAGAAGCACGGTTAAAGTAAGGCACTTACAATGGAAGTGAACGGGGCCAGTCAGTAAACTAAATAAAATACACACTGTTTCAAAAGTATAGCAACAAGACATAAACATTGTACATGTTAACATGATTTTAGTGTGAAAAAATCAGGAATTTACAAGCATTGCAGAATTTACCAAATTTTGCCAGCATTATGTCGTCACGACAACAAAGTTGTATTGTAATATTGGAAATAATTTTACATAAATAAGATCAGTAAGCAGTTTTATCACACAAAAATATATTATATACATATAATGTTTTTTTTCTGCGTTCTTCTGAATGCAAACGATTGATTATTTTTAGAAACAAAACAATACTTATATACTTTTTATCTACATATGTTCGCTTCCGTACATCTATGTGATGTGCGCTCATGAGAGGGATGATGTAAGCTCGTTGGTACGGTCACGTGTCAATTGGAGGAGGAGTCAGGAAGCGCGTCATTGTTTACAAGAGAAACTTGTGCAGTTCACAAACCAAAACAGTTCAAACCAATTTCAAAACAATATAAAATAAAATAAAAAATAATTTTCAAATAATATTAATAAAAAAAAACAATGTAAACAATGACGCGCTTCCTGACTCCTCCTCCACGTGATGCGTGACCTTACCAATGAGCTTACGTCATCCCTCTCATGAGCACACGTCACAGAGATGTACGGAAGCGAACATTTGTAGTTAAAAAGTATATACGTTTGTTTTGTTTCCAAAAATAATCAATCGTTTGGGTTTAGAAGACCTTTATTTGTCGACTGGAGTCGTGTGGATTATTTTGATGCACCCTAAATATGCATTTTGGACCATCAAAAAACGGAGGACATTCACTTCCTTTGAGGAGGAGGCTTGAAATGAAATCCTAAAAGTCTTAAATTCTGTTTTGATGAAGAAAGAAACTCTTGGATGGCCTGAGGGTGAGTAAATTATCAGCAAATTTTCATTTTTGGGTAAACTATTCCTTTAACTTGTATTGAACCTGGAACATTCCTTTAAATTTTGTTCCCCAGAGTCCTGAAATCTGGTAAATCCTTGGATTATTTTTCTAAGTGGATGAGTGATTCCTGTGGTTGGAGTTTGCGGAATCAGCTCATGTAAACATTGCTTTATGGATAGTTGCGTCAGAACGCTTCTATGTCATTTCCGGGTATCAAAGACACCAAGCTAAAAAATGAATCAAACTTTCTTTAACACAAGTTATACATTGGCGGCCAAAAGTTTTTAAAAATGTACAGATTTTGCTCTTATGGAAAGAAATTGGTACTTTTATTCACCAAAGTGGGATTCAGCTGATCACAATGTATAGTCAGGACATTAATAACGTGAAAAAGTACTATACAATGACAGCTTTGCAGATCCTTGGCATTCTAGCTGTCAGTTTGTCCAGATACTCAGGTGACATTTCACCCCACGCTTCCTGTAGCACTTAGTCTTGTCGGGCACTTCTCACGCACTTTATTGTCTAGATGATCCCACAAAAGCTCAATGGGATTAAGATCCATAACATTCTTTTCCAGTTATCTGTTGTCCAATGTCTGTGTTTCTTTGCCCACTCTAACATTTTCTTTTTGATTTCTGTTTCAAAAGTGGCTTTTTCTTTGCAATTCTTCCCATAAGGCCTGCACCCCTGAGTCTTCTCTTTACTGTTGTACATGAAACTGGTGTTGAGCGGGTAGAATTCAATGAAGCTGTCAGCTGAGGATATGTGAGATGTCTATTTTTCAAATTAGAGACTCTGGTGTACTTATCCTCTTGTTTAGTTGTACATCTGGCCTTCCACATCTCATTCTGTCCTTGTTAGAGCCAGTTGTCCTTTGTCTTTGAAGACTGTAGTGTACAGCTTTGTATGAAATCTTCAGTTTTTTGGCAATTTCAAGCATTGTATAGCCTTCACTCCTCAAAACAATGATTGACTGACGTGTTTCTAGAGAAAGATGTTTCTTTTTTGCCATTTTCGACCTAATATTGACCTTGAGACATGCCAGTCTATTGCATACTGTGGCAACTCAAAAACAAACATAAAGACAATGTTAATCTTCATTTAATGAACCAAATAGCTTTCAGCAGTGTTTGATATAATGGCAAGTGATTTTCTAGGACCAAATTAGCAGTTTAGCATGATTACTCAAGGAAAAAGAGTGATGGCTGCTGGAAATGGGGCCTGTCTAGATTTGATCAAAAATGACTTTTTTCTAATAGTGATGGTGCTGTTTTTTACATCAGTAATATCCTAACTATACTTTGTGATCAGTTGAATGCCACTTTGGTGAATTAAAGTACCAATTACCTTCCGAAACAGCAAAATCTGTACATTATTCCAAACTTTTGGCCGCCAGTGTACATGCATACATTAAATGGCTGCAATTATAATTGTATCACTGTTATTTTAGAATTTGTATTTGTTTATACAAACTTAGACACTTTAAAATTATTTATCAATCATGCAACATGCAACAGATGCTGTCCAAAGCACTTAAGAAGTTGTAAATAGCCTGAAATATTTCTTTAATGATAGTTCTGTCCCTGCCAGGGTACAGAGTATGTGTGTGCGCGTGCATGTGTGCATGTTATGAATGGATGGGATTGCTTCACTATGTTGTTATGGAAAGGGTAAATAAGGCACAGACTGGTGGTTAGATATTATCTGACCTCTACGCCTTACTGCATACCGCTGTGCCTCATGTGTCTTGATAGTCGTCTGCTTTTGATTCTGATCTTCATGGGGAAAGAGCTTTCTGGAAAGGACAATTCTTTGCGGTTTGCACTGATTTGATTTGGGGATACTTAAGTCAGTATGAGTGCAGCTCATGAGAATGAGTAACCAGTGCTGCCAAACACATATTCCACATTACTACACATGACAGCTGGGCTGCTCCTGACATCTCTAGTTACCATACTAGACTCAGCTGAGATTAATCTGTGTCTTACAGTCACTATTCTGTGAAATATGTGGCTAGGTAATAGTTTTATTGCTGTGGAAACATGTTGCTGTTTCATGAAAACTAGATCTGCCTATCCAGGACCTATGTAAACTTGGGTAGCACCTTTACTCGAAGCCTGTATGTATACTGTATTATAAAAATGATAAAGATATTTGTAATTCGTAATATTTATAATGCCTTATAATACACCTTGTAATCAGTTTAATTTGATTGTGAATAATTGTAATTAGAGTTTTAATATATTATGAAATATCCGAAGTTATTTTTAAAAAATAGCACAATGCTTTAAAATACATGGTCAGCACCAAGTTGCATGATGCTCTTTAAATGTAGTAGTATTCATAGGTAAGCGTTTTAGTGTATTAAAGGGGTCATATCACAATTAATTTAATTTTCCAAATTTTTGTAAGTACTATAAAAACATAATCAGTTAAAAAAGTCAATTTAGCAAAACCAAGCTGTAAATCAAATGGGTGTTATCACACTTGGTTTGATTGCTTGGTCCGAACCTGAACTCGAGTTTGTTTTCTTCCCCACCCCCTGCCCCCCTGCCCCCCTGTTTGGGTCTGAACTGCTGTCAAGTCATCAACGTGAGTACAAGTGGTAGCTGTTACAGCTGTAACTAGTTAACAACTCAAGAAGACATCAGCTTTGCTGCGTTATTAAAGTATTCATCTCTTTGGACCACCAGTCTAGATTTGCACTGCACAGCACATATTTTTGTCTGCCATGGATGGTAACCTCAGGAAAAATACAGGCTGATCTGGAAAAAGACGGTGTGGTTGTTTCAAGGAGCACAATACTTGTTGACCCCTCTCCAAACATAGCGCTTATGGTTGTGACCATAAAGCTCTATTTTGGTCTCGTCACTCCAAATTACAGTGTGCCAGAAGCTGTGAGGCGTGTCAAGGTGTTGTCGGGCATATTGTAACCAGGCTTTTTTGTGGCATTGGCGTAGTAAAGGCTTCTTTCTGGCAACTCGACCATGCAGCTCAATTTTGTTCAAGTATCATCGTATTGTGCTCAACCACACCGTCTTTTTCCAGAGCAGCCTGTATTTCTCCTGGGGTTACCTGTGGGTTTTTCTTTGTATCCCGAACAATTCTTCTGGCAGTTGTGGCTGAAATCTTTCTTGGTCTACCGGACCTTGGCTTGGTATCAGGAGATCCCCAAATTTTCCACTTCTTAATAAGTGATTGAACAGTACTGACTGGCATTTTCAAGGCTTTGGATATCTTTTTGTAACCTTTTCCATCTTTATAAAATTCCATTACCTTGTTACGCAGGTCTTTTGACAGTTCTTTTCTGCTCCCCATGGCTCAGTATCTAGCCTGCTCAGTGCATCCACGTGAGAGCTAACAAACTCATTGACTATTTATACACAGGCACTAATTGCAATTTAAAAAGCCACAGGTGTGGGAAATTAATCTTTTTTAAACCTGTGTGTGCCACCTTGTGTGTCTGTAACAAGGCCAAACATTCAAGGGTATGTAAACTTTTGATCAGGGCCATTTGGGTGATTTCTGTTATCATTATGATTTAAAAAGGAACCAAAAAACTATGTGATAATAAATGGCTTCATATGATCACTATCCTTAAATAAAAGACAGTTTTTTTGCATGATCAGTTATATTTTCAAAATCAATGCCAAAATTTCACAATTTCTGCCAGGGTATGCAAACTTTTGAGCACAACTGTATATGATGGTGTTGGCATTTACACTCGTTTACATTTACGAGAGAGAGAGAAAAAAAAGTACTTTTAAGCGGCTCTTCGGCATGAAGTTTTCAGTTTTCAGGATGCGTTGCCCGGTGTCAAGTTTCAACACATTCAAAATACATATAGGATATTAAAATGAATAAATGTCTATTTTTCCAGCCTGTTGTATTAGTATTTATTTATCACCCCTTATTTATTTTAGATACAGTTCCTATATATTGTTATTTACACAGGGCAAATATACTTTTTATTAAATATACTTTTATTACGTATCATATTTTAATGGGGATATAATTTATTAGGTCTGACAGTTACATGAGCAAACAAGGTTTGAACATCAACTGTAGCGAGATAAACTTAAATTCACGGCTTTTTAACACTTCTGTGTACAAATTCGAAGGCTGCTTATTGGATAAAAACGGGTAAACGTCATACTATGCAACTACGCATTATTTTATGGAGAGCTTATGACCTACTTGTTAAGTCTTGTCTTATGAACAGGTGGTGCAACCAAATTAAGCACTGACTTAGTAACAAACTAACTAGTAGTTACTAAGCACTTAGTGTGAACTTTACATCCCAACTTACTGGTGCAACCCACCCTGATCACCCTATCAGGTTTATTTTGCGATAACAACTGGCTGACTGTACATTATCCCTTATATAATGCATACAAGCTTCTATTGAATTTGCTGCACAGGTGATAAAAGTAATTCCCTAAAGCCCAGCTGCTTTGAAAAGATTGTAGGTTGAGAGCTGATCTTTTTGGGTTTAAATGATAGATTGAAAACTGACAATGACAGCTGTGCTGTTCGCAGTCACTGCTATTCTTTAACACAGGAGAGAGTGAGAAAACGAGAAATGACAAAAAAAAAAGACCGAGTAAAAACAACTTGACGCGTAGGTTTCTTTCTCCTTCAATCTGCCTCCTTGACAGCTCATCAACGGGATGCCTTCCTGCCTGGTAATTGGAGGAGAAGCAACTAATTAATCACATTTATGTACCATCTTAGTCACCACGACAACCAGATTCTTATAGGAGCCTCAGCCTGACATGGATGTAATTGAATTAGATGAACCCAAATGCTGTTCTTTTGGAGGCTGCTGAGATTAAGAGTGTGTGATTTGAGGGCGAGAGAGTAATTATAGCTCTGGTGGAAATCATGCCTCTCTTTCTTGACCTCTTTCTGAACACTGTGTGGTACATGTTCTGTTAATTTGTTTGATTGGAGAAATTAATTTTTGTATATTTTAAAACTTACAAATAGTATCATCACCATGGTTCCCTAAAAACATTGTATTTCCATGATAATAGTATGGCACGTCCAAAAAAAAAATAAAAAAAAATAACATGGTATTACCATGGTACATGACAAAAAGATACCATGGTATATGTACCAAGAAAAAACAAACCAAAAAAAAAAAAAAAAATTGTAAAATCATGGTACATGTACAGAAACATTGTATTACTCAGGTACATGTCCAAAAACATGGTATTACCATGGAACATATAAAAAATAAAAAATAAATACCATGGCAATACCATGGTAGTATATGTCCACAAAAATGTGGTAATACCATATCACATGTTCAAATATGGTATTATTATGTTATAGATTTTTAAAATTACATTACAGTGGTTATGCCATAAAAACATGGTATTATCATGGTACATCTCCAAAACACATGGAATTACAATGGTAGTTGTTAAAAAACTTGGTATTACCATGGTAAATGTCCAGAAAACATGGTATTAGCATGGTACATGTCCAAACATGGTATTTACATGGTACTTGCTCAAAAACATGGGAATGCCATGCCAAGTCTTAAAAATATGGCATTTCCATGTTTTCATATTTAAAAAAAACATGGCATTACCATGGTACATGTCCAAAAACATGGTATTACCATGGTACTTGATCAGAACAGATGGTATCACCATGGTACATGTCCAAACATGATATTACCATGGTACATGTCTTAAGTATTACCATGTACAAAAACATGGTATTTCCATGGTACTTGTTCACAACAACATGGTATTATCATGATTTCTGTCCCAAAAGTATAACCATGTTAGGTTCTTGTTATTTTTTTTTTGCATGATATGCGTTTGTAGGTATACAGTAGGTAACTATATACTTGTCTGTGTGTGTGCATGGTTATGTGGTCATAATCACTTTGAGACAAATCCTCTAATTAGATTTTAAGATTGTTGTGTGCCTGTTTCATTACACTTTACGCTCTTGTATTATTTGGTGAATCTATGTAATCTAATTGCTTTTTTAATATTGGATGTTGAGAAACTCACAACATCAAGTACAATGATTAGAAGTCTTTGCAGTGTTCCTTTAACTCTGTTAGTATTAGAGCTGGTTATGATATTTCCTCTTGCCATTGACCTGGTCCTCACATCACAATTGGAGGATATGAAAAGGCGATTTGGAGTCGTTTAAAGCATTATGGCTCATGTTTTATGCATTAAGGTTGATTAATGTACTCACTGCTTCCCTGGTGATCACCTTATGTGCAGGCTAGAGGACAGTTTTTATACAAGATACTGAATTAATGATGAAAGCAATTTCCTGTGTGGTCTGTCATGTTCAGTTCATGGCATTGGGACTACAGCTGCTGATATTGATGTTTATTGTTTTGGGGGAACACACACGAGTATAAGCTCAAATCACCGACCACACACTCATCTGATTTGTGGAGCTCAAACTGGAAAATACGTTTCACCATGTGATCTGCTGAAGTTGTTTTAAAAATGATTACTGATTGCTGTATTAGACTTAAATCTGGCTGGAGGCTGAAAAGCTGGCTGTAGGTGTAGATGTTTGTTTTGTTGTATGAAATGTTGTATTTTAATTGTAGCTGTTGCCGTCAGTCCCTTCAGCAGCTGTGATCACTGGCAGGATGCTGTTTGTTTAGTACCAGTATTACACGTCACATTTCTCACTATGTTTATTTGCACAGATTTTCTGCAATCTGAATCAAAATCAATCTGATAGCAGTGCCTAAATCTACTTTTTATATGTACCCTTAACACTGCAATCCGCAAAGATTTCTTATGTGAAATCTTTTTCATTCTTTTAACAGATTATTTAAGATCATTTTCAATTTGACAGAATCTTTATTTATACCAATTAAACTATCATGTGGATTATTAATGGATTATTAGACTGCATGTAAATGTAGCTGCTCTTTCTCTCTTGTTGTCTTTTTCTCACAGTCTGTCCTCTGTCGTTCGTGAATGGGTTTATAATGCTGAAATAACTTGGAAATATTGAGTGAAAATCCCGTCAGGCTAAAAAGTGCCGTAAACACCAGGATTGCTTTAGTTTAGTGTGTTATCTTTGGGTTTTTGGGTTTTGATTAGCTAATGTCACAGCATTCTAGACACTCATTTGGAGTGCTGTGCTATTGATTGTTATATATTGTTTATTTTACAATTTAAAGAGATTTATTTGTTGCTATAAAATCCAGTCAGAAGAAACACCTCTTCCGCCAGATACTTGACTCATAAAACACTAAATTCAGCAATTTATTTCATCACTCAAAATTGTCCCTATGTGTATAGTTTCTGCAGCGCCAAAGGAAAACTGAAATCTGTTTCTTTGAGCAGCCTGACATAACGCAGACTGATCTCACAGTGAAATCGAAAACAGTAGCTTGACTTTTCTTTAGCTGAAATCGGTCTGTGCTTACCGAAATGCATAACACTGCCCACAGTGGCCAAAGCGATAAATATTGTTAGGCGTATGGCACTGTGAGCTTCATTTTCTGGGTGCAATGTCCGTGGAAGGGTGCCAAAAGAGAGTTGTTTCATGCATAATTGATAAATTGTACCCCCCAACCCAAAACCCAAACCTAAACCTAACCATCAGTTAAGTAAAATAAATAGAGGAAAAAAATTCAACCTCCAATCTGCAGTCTTGGTTTCTATGTGGGATCTGAATCCGGATCTCCCACACGGTGCAAAAATGTCTGATAGGAGATGCCACTTGTCGGTGAGTTGGCATAATGTGTTTTTAAGCAGTCACAACTGACAAGCACCATGCCCAATCAGACGTGTTTGCAGCAATTCAGGCATGAACACTTTCACTCTAGTGTTACTGATACTGACATCCTCTGAGACACAGGTTTTGGTCCCATGGGAAACAGGAAGTGATCACGTTCACAACAATGGTGAGCGTGATGCGGAAGTTGCATTTTTGCTCTAAAATCAAATAATTTGCTCCACTATTCTATATTCTATTTTAATTAAATATGCATTTATGTTGGCTGTATTACATCATTTACAACTAAAAATACAATTCCTTTTTGCACCACATTTATCATGGAAACTAGGGTTGCACCATCCCAATACCTGGATCGGTGTTGTCTCCTATACTGACATTTTTAGACAGATCTGGTCCAAGACAAGCCTGATCCAAATCAAATCCAATACTGTGTGTTAATCATGTTCGTTTCTGTCAGACTCCAAAAATGACATAAAAGAATCATAAAGGCACCATAAAAATATTCCATATGACTCGTGCATTTTATTCAAAGCCACTTGCAGACATGCGATAGCTTTGTGAATCGCAAAAAGGCTGTGTTTAATAAGTAAATACAGTATATAGCATGCATGTGCAGTTCGTTATTGAATGGCGCTGCTCTGTCTACACTTACACAGCATGCACATGCTGTTGATGTGCTCGTGGCTACTTTCAGCCCTCAGTGTGGTGCACATTATTTGAGCACTACACACAAACAAAATCTCAGATGTAGAAGCCCAGTAGTTTGGTTCGCTTATAACATTCATTGAGAATGGAACGGGAAGGGCAATTTCACCAGATTTTGAATAAGAAGCAAATGAAACTACTGTGAACTAGCGCACATACAGACACTTACAGGACTTCCTAGAGTGTTCTGACCATCAAAATAAAAGCCTGAGGGTTTTGAAGTTAAAGGTGCATGACTGAAATATATTACTGTTGTATTATAAATTTCTAAAAGTCTTTATTATTGACAACGCTATCAAAATTGAATATCAGGCACAACTGCGCAGCTATAACAAGGGCCGCCACCTTGATTTTTTTTTTTTTTTTTTTTTGGTTAAATGGATCACATGACTGCATCACATGACAACAAATACGTCATCGTTTTCAGATATATACATTTTCCTAGTCCACACTACAACGTGAAGACAGTGTTTTCAAATTTATCCACTTGGGAGAGCGTTTTTAAAAAGCTCTGTTATTTACAAAAACGCAGTCTCAGTGTGGGCAGAAGGCCAAAACGTAAAGAAAAAGATGCGTTTTTAAACGAAAATGTATTAGTGTGGACGTGGCATGGGTTCCAAAAAATAACTGTGTGAATGAAAAGTGGATTGATATCTTATAACTAAAGTGAAAAAAAGAGATCTAAATCCTTTAAAGTCCAGATTCAAGTAAAAGAATTTGTGCAAAGAAACTTATTTTCCATGGAAGACTTTCACTGGAATTACTGTTAATGTTACTGCTACATTATCCAGTAGACTAGTTAACAATAACGTTTTTAGGTGGCCTGGGTAGCTCAGCGAGTAAAGACGCTGACTACCACCCCTGGAGTCGCGAGTTCGAATCCAGAGCATGCTGAGTGACTCCAGTCATGTCCCCTAAGCAACCAAATTGGCCCGGTTGCTAGTGAGGGTAGAGTCACATGGGGTAACCTCCTCGTGGTCGCTATAATGTGGTTATCGCTCGGTGGGGCACGTGGTGAGTTGTGCGTGGATGCCGCGGAGAATAGTGTGAAGCCTCCACACGCGCTATGTGTCTTCAGTAACATGCTCAACAAGCCATGTGATAAGATGCACAGACTGACGGTCTCAGACATGGAGGCAACTGAGATTCGTCCTCTGCCACCTGGATTGAGGCGAGTCACTACGCTACCACAAGGACTTAGAGCACACTGGGAACTGGGCATTCCGAAAAGGGGAGAAAAAAAACAAAAAACAAACAAACAATAAAGTTTTTATTAATAGGCTCTACATTTATATCGAAATAATGTGTAAGTATAGGTTTGTGTTTATTTACATATAAAAGAGTACCCCAATTTGTATTACAGCCTGAGGTATAGATATTCTAAACTGATCATGAAAAAAACAACAACACTGGTATCAGATCGGGATCGGAATCGGTATCGGACAATACTGAGATTTGAGGTATTGGAATAGGATTGGAAGAGAACAAGTGGTACCGGTGCATCTCTAATGGAAACTGGAGCTCACACATACCCATATGTTCATCAGTACTTCCAGTTTTGGCCACTGGTAGTGATTCGACTTTCAGTAAACACAGACCAATTTCAGCATAAAAACTTTCGACCTACTGTCCTACCGACCTACAATTAACAGTGTAACTAGTCTGGATTATCACTATGTTTTCAATTAGCTTTTGTGAAGGATGCATGAAAAATTGTGTATGGTTACAAAACATACAAATGCTTACTGAATAAGTCTTATCAAATCATTAAAATGAATCTTAACATAACTGTTCATATCCAAAGCCATGAACAGTAGAATAACAAGAACAAATCACTTCTACACCACTTCAGTCACTCAGTATACTAATCACTCTCTTCATTATGCATGCTTCTTACAGTGGTCAATTACTAGGCTCTTAGAGTAATGGACTACAGTGTTTGACAATTAAATGATTATCCAAGCTGTTCAGCTTCATCATTAAGTTTGAATCTCTGGTTCAGTATTCAACGAGCAAACATGCCTTATTAATGAAGAACAGGGAAATGACGTTAATCAAAAAGCCAGATTTTAAGGGTCATGCACACACTTGTCTTTGAAATCTCCCCCAGTTTCTTGACCTCCTTCTTTTCCGGAGCTCATGGTCTCCTGCAGGTGGCACAGATCTTTCTTCCCCTGCCTGCTGGAGCTAATTAGCAGTGTTAGCCTGTGGTTAAGTGGGTCCCTGAAGAACGGCAGCCACCCAGAGTTGCTCTTGATTATTGGGAGGGATTATTTCATCAGGAACATTTAGGAGGACAGAACAAGGGAGGAACTCTTAGTTTTTGGATGGATTAATTTGCTCTTTAAAGGAGGTCAAAAAAGATGAATAGCAAGTTGTTTTTCCATCCTTCATGTCCTTTTTTTGAAATGGCTATTTAAAGCGGTCAAATCATGAGAAATCAAAATGTCCTTACTCTTTTGATATAAAGGAGTTCAAATTCACAATGAAACATTCTGTTACTTTTAGAACTAAAGCCTATATTGGAGCTGAAAGCAAAGCCAGAATAGAGGCAAATGCTTGTTTTACTTTACTTTTGCGTTAGACTTGAACTAACATTTTCTTAAGATGCATGTCCGCTGGCTGGATTTGATCTGCTTTGCTATTAATATTCAATTACAATGTTAAACATCCCTTGGTGGCGTTTAGTATACCACAGTTTATCTGTCTCATTCTTTGTAATCTGATTAATTACACAAGTAAGAGACAGATATATCATACCTTGGCTAATTTTTAGCAATAAAGTACTAAAAATATCCATAGTAATGCCCCACTTTTTTTTCTTTTTTCATGGTAATACCTTTTCTGCACATGTTTTTCTGTACATGTGTATGGTATGTTAATATGATAATCATTCAGTACCATGGTATAGTACAGGGGTTCACAATTCGGATTCAAAGAGGTCCAGTGACTAACATTTTCTCCCCCAAAAGGTCCAAACCATTAAAATGTCTAATGTGCACTATGATTTGGGGGCATATGTCATTCTTGTATATGTATAGCTAATAAACAAAGTACTACATTTCAGTAACATTTCAACAGTATTTATTGCACATTTTCAATGCAGACACATTAAACATGTGGTAAAATAAATATGGAAATATTTTAGCATAAATAAAAGTAGGCCTATCACAAATGTTCTCATTTCAAGCAAAACAAGACTGCATCTTCACAAAAAAATAACAAAAGTGCCTGTTTCTAAAAAAAGTGCTTTGATTTTTGAACAAATAAGAAAACACATGTTTAATATTTATCTTTCCTACTCTCTCCAACTTCACTTCTCCATCTCTCTTCTTTAGTGAGAGAAATGGGCTTTTGCTTGCCCTGCCAGTAATTTGAACCTTGGCTGGAATGGAGTCAGTGCCATTCTCATGCACACATGTAGGTGCTCATTGGTGAGTCTAGAACGGTACTTATTTTTAATGATGTTCATAGTGGAGAAAGAAGACTCACAACTGTATGTGGAGCCAAACATGTTCAAGGTGTGTAATGCTACTTTGGTTAGACCAGGGAAAACAGTCTCAGACACAGCCTGCAGCCAGAAAGTGTCATGATCAGTTGTTTGAAAGTGCTCTCTTAGTACAACATTTGCTTGCAGATCAATCAGTTCCATCTGTAGAGATCCAGCATGTGCCCACTTGAAGGTCTGTGTCACCTCCTTTGAAAATCCCCTGACATCTGTGATGAGGAATGGATTCTCAATGAGAAGAAGGCGCTGCTGTCCAAGGCTGAAGCTGTCAAAGCGATTTCTGAAGTTTCCAATCAGCTTATCTATGAAGTCAACATGAGGAGAAACATTTCTCTCACCCTGAATCTGTTCCTGCACTTGGGAAGTGGGAAGTGTGCACAGTCTGCTTGAGGATCTTCCTTGAACACTTCCAGTTTCCTCTGGAAGGAGCGGACAGCTGTCATCAAATCACAAACTGAATTGTTCTTGCACTGTAGTTTCACGTTGAGCTCATTAAAGTGTGATGTGATGTCTACCAAAAAAAGCAACAATATCCATTTTGCTCTCATCTTGCAAAAAAAGTGAAAACTGTGTTGCCTTCTGACTCTTGAGCTGTACTAGGAAAGCTGTTATTTCCTTTCGAATGGACCAAAAGCATTCCAACACCCTGCCTTTATTGAGCATCTTACGTTGTTGTGCAGCAGTAGGTCATTTGCATTTTTTTTTTTTTGAGCCACGGTTTCTGAACATATCAGGCAGAGTGGCACATTTGTCTGTCCACTCCTCTTTGAAAACTCGATTTTCTGTATCGACTTTCCTGACTTTTGCACACACCATTCTATAATTTCTCCTCTCGCTTCCGCTTTTGCTTCTCTCGCTGTCTCTCTCTCTGACAACATCAGTCTCTTAACATGCATTGTAAACATTTGCTTTGATTGGCTGAGTTTCGTGAAGTGATTTAAATAATGCACGTGATTGGACAACACACAGTAGTATGGGGCGCTGTCTGGGACCTTCCCAGCTGCGCTGAGCCAGCGCAGTATGTGTACATTGAAAAAAAGGGTTGCTTCATCAGTATTTAATTTAACAATTATTTATGAGAAATGTGTCGAGGTCCAGATAGAACCTTCACTCGGTCCGGACCCGGACCGTGGTCCGCCAATTGTGCACCTCTGGTATAGTATAACAAAGTACTATTATTATTTGAAACATTCACTATACCAGTGTTTAGTGAATTTTGAGTAAATATTGTGTAAAATAAATGTTAATTTAATTTTCAGCAATTGTATTGTATTATATACTAAACTCAGCAAAAAAAACGAAGCGTCCTCTCACTTTCAACTGCTTTTATTTTCAGCAATCTTAACATGTGTAAATATTTGTATGAACATAAAAAGATTCAACAACTAAGACATAAACTGAACAAGTTTCACAGATACGTGACTAATAGAAATGGAATAATGTGTCCCTGAACAAAGGGAGGGGGGGTCAAAATCAAAAGTAACAGTCAGTATCTGGTGTGGCCACCAGCTGCATTAAGTACTGCAGTGCATCTCCTCCTCATGGACTGCACCAGATTTGCCAGTTCTTGCTGTGAGATGTTACCCCACTCTTCCACCAAGGCACTTGTAAGTTCCTGGACATTTCTGGGGGGAATGGCCCTAGCCCTCACCCTCCGATCCAACAGGTCCCAGACGTGCTCTATGGGATTGAGATCTGGGCTTTTTGCTTGCCATGGCAGAACACTGACATTCCTGTCTTGCAGAAATCCCACACAGAACGAATAGTATGGCTGGTGGCATTGTCATGCTGGAGGGTCATATCAGGATGAGCCTGTAGGAAGGGTACCACATGAGGGAGGAGGATGTCTTCCCTGTAACGCACAGCATTGAGATTGCCTGCAATGACAACAAGCTCAGTCCGATGATGCTGTGACACACCGCCCCAGGCCATGACGGACCCTCCACCTCCAAATCGATCCCGCTCCAGAGTACAGGCCTCGGTGTAACGCTCATTCCTTCGACGATAAACGCGAGTCCGACCATCACCCCTGGTGAGACTAAACTGTGACTCGTCAGTGAAGAGCACTTTTTGCCAGTCCTGTCTGGTCCAGAGAAGGTGGGTTTGTTCCTATAGGCGATGCTGTTGCCGGTGATGTCTGGTAAGGGCCTGCCTTACACCAGGCCTACAAGCCCTCAGTCCAGCCTCTCTCAGCCTGTTGCGGACAGTCTGAGCACGTTCCTGGTGTAACTTGGGCAGTTGTTGTTGCCATCCTGTACGTGTCCCGCAGGTTTGATATTCGGATGTACCGATCCTGTGTAGGTGTTATTACATGTGGTCTGCCACTGCGAGGATAATCAGCTGTCCTTCCTGTCTCCCTGTTGCGCCGTCTTAGGCGTCTCACAGTACGGACATTGCAATTTATTGCCCTGGCCACATCTGCAGTCCTCATGCCTCCATGCAGCATGCCTAAGGCACGTTCACGCAGATGAGCAGGAACCCTGGGCATCTTTCTTTTGGTATTTTTCAGAGTCAGCAGAAAAGTCTCTTTACTGTCCTAAGTTTTTATAACTGTGACCTTAATTGCTTACCGTCTGTAAGCTGTTAGTGTCTTAACGACCGTTCCACAGGTGCATGTTCATTAATTGTTTATGGTTCATTGAACAAGCATGGAAAACATTGTTTAAACCCTTTACAATAAAGATCTGTAAATTTAATTGGATTTTTATAAAATTATCTTTAAAATACAGTGTCCTGAAAAAGGGACGTTTCTTTTTTTGCTGAGTTTATGGTATAGGATTATTTATAGGGGAGAGTGAGGGTAGTTGTCTCTTTTTATACCAGTGAATATTTCTCTGGATAGGTTTATTTTTTAAAGTCAGTTTCTGCATTGCCACATATGTACCTTAAAGTCTTGGCAACAAAAAAGACTATTGAACATTTTCACCGTAAATGTTTCCCATTTTCTTCCTACTGCCCAGGAAAGAATACAGTTCATTGAACACATATTGACCATTTGTGAAAACTTGCTAATGTCGTCATACTATATGAGGTATGTTGTCACAATGGAACCGCCATTAAACCAGTGACATGGGATTCATGTGAACATTGCATCTCATCTCAACCACCAAAACAAAAATGAAATGTTCTACAGTAGTTTCAAAGGGCTAGCACTGCATTGCCAGTATGGTTTCATTATGTTCGATTGCTTAGACAAGAGCCATTACAAAAATTTGATGACAATGTAAATGTACTTCACAAAAAATTATCTAATTTAAGAGGGTTTAAACAAGGTGTTTGAAACCAATCTACAAAGCCACTTCTACAGAAAATACTTTTGCACAATTGGACTTTTGACTCCAAATCTTGTGATGACTTTCCCGTGTGACAACTAGCCCCGGTCTAGCCTATATCAGCATTATGGCAATCTGCTACCCTGCTCTCCAGATATCTGCATATAGAAGTCCTTAAAAAACTTAGGTAAAAAAAGGTTGATAACCAGATTATACCCTTATGACATTCATAGTTTAATTGCTCACCCCTTCAATCATGTCAGGTGTTATGGTGAGCACAGGTCCTGATGATCTCTCATGCTGAAGGGATTTGGCCCCTGGCCAACTACTGTCACTGTGACTGAACCTCCACAGGTTCTCCTAAAGAGGCACATTGCCAAGAGCTTTCTGTCATACATAATAGATAGCCCTTAACCTTGCATCTCTCATCTCTCTTTCACATCTCGCTCACTCTCATCTCTCCCTTTCTCCTGCACACAATTAAACAAAGGCCCATTCTCATGTAAAGAGGCCCACTCATTTTTTTGCTGTGACACTTAGGCTTATTCATAATTGCCTACATTTTGTGAACAGAAAACACTCATCAGGTGTGCTGGCCTTGTCAGCCTGTTGCAAGCTGGTGTTTCAGTTATGTGCATGTATTGAGAAGCTATTTTGTAATAGTTAACAAAGCACCCATTATCCAGTTTCTAGCATTTTTAGAAAATAAAAGACCAGAATGTTTGGTCACCTTTTTGAGGTGTGTGACCAAACATGTATTTTCAACCACTTTTATTCTCCCAACATGCACTGTACAAATTTTAGGACAACGGTCCCCTCAGGATGACTTTAATCATCTAATGGTTAAAGATTTAATTTTTTATAAATCGTCTCAAGATTCATAATTTAAAAATGAAACAGCTCTATCTTTTATGAGATTGACTTTGGCATATGTTCAGATGTAATAACAATAAATGGAAGGCTGCCTTAACTTTTGCAGTGCAAGGAACCGGAGACCGTGTGTAACTCAGTTTTCACTGCACCCTGGGGTGCCACTGCATGCTTATGAAGAACTGCTGTGCTATGACATCATCCATGATCAGGATTTTCTTGAAATGTACCAAAGCTTTTGGAGGACACTGCAAGAATATAATACCCACTTTGACTGTAGATTGAGAATACCCATTTAGATGGGGGCTTGGAGGCTCAGATGGAAATGGAGAAATAAGAGTTTAGTTTTCTCCCATGAGGAGAGTTGAGCTCCTGTATGAATAAATCGTACACAGGCACAGAGAGAGAAGAGGTCAAAGGTGGCATCTCCCCAGAGAATGCAGTGGAAGATATGAGAGAAATATTAATGGTTCAGGTTTCTCAAGGTGAAGATTTGCTATAAGTAGCTGTTCTCTCAGACTCTCTCTTTCTCTCTCTCTCTCTCTCTCTCTCTCTCTCTCTCTCTCTCTCTCTCTCTCTCACACACACACACACACACACACACACACATATGGTCACTATGTATATTTCAAGGATGCGAAGTGCTTGTTGCACATATATTTAACCTTGTAATAGGTGTTTCTGTCAGATGCCTAAAGTGTTAGTTCGCCCAAAAATGAAAATTCTTTCATTATTTACTCACCCTCATGATATCCCAGGTGTGTATGACTTTCTTTCTTCACCAGAACAAATTTGAAGAAAAATAGAAAAATATCTTTGCTCAGTAGGTCCTTAAAATGTAAGTGACTGGAGATTTCTCTTTTAGTTATAAGATATAAACATCATCCATACCACTCCAGTGATTAAATTAATGTCTTTCTAAAGCGACACGATCGCTTTTGGTGCGAAAAAGATCAATATTTAAGTAATTTTTAACTCTAAATCATCGCTTACGGTCAGCAGCGGTATGCGCGTGTAATGTAATTGCGTCGGCACGTGAAACATGCAAGAACTAACGCACATGCGACACACACAGACGAGCAGCACTGTTTACAACTGAGTATGGAGGAACGCTGTATATTAGCGTGGTCGATTTTGGTTTAGATCTGTATTTGTATCTGTTTTTTTACTCACAATGGTGCATTTGTATGCTTATCCTGGATGTCTCAACCGAGAGGAGAACGTGAGATTATGTCCATAACATGGCAACACGAATACATCACATGAGAGACCGCGTGAACTCCACCCTCTTGTGAAGCTTACCGGAAGCGATGATTTATAATTAAAAACTACTTAAATATTGATCTTTTTCACAACAAAAGTGATCGTATCACTTTAGAAGACATTAATTTAACAGCTGGAGTTGAATCATTGACGTTTATGCTGCCTGTCTGTGATTTTTGGAGCTTGAAAGGTCTGATCACCATCCACTTGCATTTTAAGGACCTACTGAGCTAAAATATTTTTCTATTTTTCTTCAAATGTGTCCTGCTGAAGTCATATACACCTGGGATATCATGAGGGTGAGTAAATGATGAGAGAATTCAAATTTTTGGGTGAACTATCCTTTTTATTGAAGTGGGTGATCTCTTGTCTAGTAAAAAGATAGGGGACTCTACTTCTGTGACTGCGTTAGGTGTGGCTCTTCGTGCAGTGAGTCTTATGTGTACGTCTTGTCCAATTTTCGTGAAAGCACTATTTGTAAGCACAATTTTCATGCCGGCCCAAGTGGCCGTGGATGGGACTTTTTGCGGTATTTTTTGCACGCAAATATTTGATATATTGTATGCTAATGAAGTTCCGCAAAACACAATTTGGTATTTTCTTGAAAAGATGTTTGAGAGTTTGGGGATTTCACTAGCAGGTGACATCAAACAGCTGTCAGTCACTTTTAATAATAGCCATGATTTGTGTGGTAGTAGATTAATATGATTAATAATAATAATAATAATGTTTGTTTTGTATAGCATCTTTCCAAAGTTCAAGGATGCTGTACAGAAAATAAACATAAAACATTAAACAGAGAAACATATTATAACAACTATACGTCACAAAACAATGAAAAATGGATGAGAAGCAAAGCATGTTTCAAGCAGGTGAGACTCATATCGATATTTTTTGACAGGAAATTAAATATATAATAGGACGCAGATGATGCAATAACCGGAGAACAACCTCACAATTAAATTGCACTTGACTCACCCATTAGCGCTTTGCACGTGCAATTTATCCATACCTGCTTGCGCCTAGAGTTGCATGAAAATATAAAAACGTAATGGTCATATACACTGACACTGCAAAACAGTTAATAATTTAAGTCTATGCGATTATGGGGATTTTTTTTTAGGCAGATACTATTTGCACCCCAGTGCAAATAGTGGCAGATATGATTTGCACCCCATCCCTGGTGTAAATAATGGTAGATACTAATTGCACCCTGGTATTTGCACCAGTCAGATTCTATTTGCACCCATATTTAAATACTAACATACAGTACATGGGCATCACTGCAGTGTGTTTATTTAGAGTCCCACAGACACACTATGTTAACCCCTAACCTTACCATAAAAAAAAATAACCTTGGTTTTACTACTGTAACCATGGTTTCACCATGGTATTTTTTGTAAATTTACAGTAACCACAAAATTAACCATGGTCACTATATTACCACCATATTACTGTAGCAACTCTATGGTTAATTGCATAAAAACTATGGTTTCTGCAAAAAAACATGGTAACTACAATATTATTACAGTGATGTAATGCACACATAAGCGATGCCAAGCCGCGGGAATGAGTGCGATTGACAGACCCGCCTCCAGAGCAAACCCTTCTCTGCACTCCCCGACATTCTCTGTGACCAAATCACTGTGATGAAATTAACATTTATGTTAATTTTTATCTATTACTTTAAGTAGTATTAAAGGAAATATTAAGAGTGGAAACAGTAGATCGGATGAGAAAAAGAGTGGGACAAAGCGCAAATTTGAACTGCGGCCACTAGGACAATAGTACACATTCACACGCCGTCTTTACACCCCACACCACTGCAGCTACATCTAATGTTACATTTGTCATGTATTTCTGTGGTTCCACCAGACTATTGGGGTGCAAATAGCTGCACTGTTTGGCAGATGCCATTTACACTGGGATGAAAAATAGACACATTACAGAGATTGTTTTTTTTAATCGTCGACTACAAGTTTTTTTTTTTTTTTTTCGTCCACTACAAGAAATCCATAAATCTGATCCGTTAGAAAAGACATAGCACACTATTCCAGAAAAGGTCTGTTGCAAGTTGAATTGATATAGCTTGAAAGCTTCAGGAGGATTTACAGTTGATAATTTTGGTCCTTGCTTAGGGATTTAAGAAAAACCTTAATAAGCCTGAAGTGTAGAACAGTATGTTGGCTCTTTCAAGCCAACATAATAATTTATTGAATATTTATCATAATGCTATTGGCACTGTTTTATAAAACAAATAAGTAACTTCACCTTATGCCTAAAAAACTCCCTTTATGGAGCAGAGGAATCCAGCAACACTTGCAGTGATAAAATTTATTGGACTTATATAAAATAAATAACACAAACCAATGCATTTCGGCACATAGGCCTTCATCACGGTTAAGATAAAAATACAAGACATACACATTTAAAACAACTTTGACCAATGAAAGCACACTTAAACAACCAATCATATTGGGCTCTGGAATTTAATCCAGCTGATGCATCCCTACTAATTTTAAAGTTAATTAGGTACATGCATTACCTCAATCATTCAATCAGTCGGACACTCAACTAATTAAAGTATCAGAATGTTTCAGATAGACCACACTTCACTAACACACCTCACAAATGACGATATTAAAAATACATATATAAATCTTAACACAATTTTTCAACAAACAAAAAAAAAAAAAAAAAAACCATCCAGGGGTGGATCTAGAAATTTGTTCATGGGGTGGCAAGGTTTTATATTTTCAATACCCCATCCTTTTTCTTTTTGGCTATTGAACATATAAAACCTAGTACGAGAGGAGGGGAAATTGACCTTGTGAGGAAAAAGAGAGATTTTTTTTTGTGGATTTTTTACTTTAAAAGTGTATTTCCAAGGGGGATGAATGAGGATTTTTCTTTGAAGGAGTTTTTGTAATAATTTTTGTTATTATGATGGTTCCAGGGATGGATCTACCAGGGTGGCATCAGGTGGCAAATGCCACCCTAAGAAAAAGCATTGCCACCCAATCTGCCACCCCAGCATTAGTATCCCAATGTATAAAAAAATAAATGTACATTGTGTAGGGGTTTATTAATTTCAAACTGACTTAACTGAGCCCACAACACAGACCTATTAAGTGAGTGACCACAGCAATGGCCAATCGCATAATAGATTACATCAGCGGCCAATCGCATGATAGATTACATCAGCATCCAGTAGTGTGATAGATTACATCAGCGGCCAATCACGGACGTGCTGTGCTGCTGCAGTGCATGCACAGTGTTTGAGCACTCACGGCACGGGTTGAACCATGCACACCACAACAGTGACAAAATGGACAGATACATGGAAAAAAGAGGTGAAAGATTAATATCTCAGTTGTTTCTAACTTGTCACTGAATGTTTATTAGATACATCACTTTTGATTATGGGTGCAGATGGATGAGACATATCCTCAACACGTTTTGAAATCGCAATCTTCAGGTATGTGTATTATCCAGTTCAAACATCTCCAGTTCTTGAGTAGGAGTTTCTATTTAATCTGATCTGTGTGTGTTTTGACTGGCGATCCGGCATTGGAATGTGTTATTTTGAATGTTATGATGAGTGTTGTTGCGGCTGTTATCAGTGTTGTTTAGTGTCAGCAGTTTTTCCGCAGCTCGTGCTCTTTTCCAGTGGAATAGAAAAGCAAAATTTGTTCCACATCTGATGAACAGATGCAGATGCAATCTTGGTTTATTATATAAAAAAATGTTATATCTTGGCAAAATTATTTGTATTACAAACAAATCAACATACCAAAAATGTCATCAGACATCAGATAGCCAGCTAGACTGTGTTTAGGGTCCTATAGGTTGCCATGGAAATGTGTGTAGTAGTTTGACAACTGAGGGGAAAATTATAAGTGTTTTTTTTGTATATTGGATGAAAAAAAAAAAAAAACATCAACCATTACGTTATCTCCTCGTAAACACCTTTTTATTAAAAGTGTGCAACAATAAGTATGCATACATCAAGCTGTAAGGTAGCTAATAGTTAACAAAAGTGTCTGAACTGAACATATTTAGTTTAGACTGGAATACCTGTAACTGCAGGTGGCTCCCTCTCCTCTTGCAGCTGCTTGACAATATGCTTACGGACGGCAATGGGATCCAGTGTGCAAGGGGGTGGATTCCATTATGTCATTGTACTCCAGTTTAAGTAAGACTGTTGTTGATGTGTTGCGTTGTTGAGCAGAGTGACACAGTAAACAGACATCAGTTTGGACGTGCATTCTCTGTGTGGGTCTTTTAATGTGTCACATCATATCTTAAATTTGAGCCTCTGTACCTTTTCAGTGCAGAGCCACAAGACTTCACACCTGCTGTATTTTCTTCAGACGCCTTTTATAAATCATGTGGAGAGCGACTAATCGACTATAGGCTGACAGCATCGACTAGGTTAGTTGTAGTAAACTAGTCTATGCAACCCCTAGGGTGAATTAGAACCCAGAACCTATAAAAACTCGAGGCAAAAAGTCACCACCAGACCAATCAGTCATGTTCTTAATTAAAGTGCTTATCTATGTTCATCTACTGAATAACAAAATCCCAAGACTGATAGTGGCAGTTGTAGAGATGAAATTACTATTTGATGTGAAATATTCAGAATGACTGTTTATCAAAACAGGTAATTTAAAAGAATATTTTACTGTGGATAACATAATTAATATTCATGAGTTTTGCAGCACTGCCCCCCCACAGTACAATTTTCATACATTTTTATTTTATTAGGCCCAACTTTGTGTTAATGTTTGCTTTCAAATGGCTTATTCCTGCTGTTACAGTGGTGATAGGTCTACAGGACTTTATAAGCAGAATAACATGGGATATACATGCACTCTCCATCCATGAGTACACTTAACAAAATAAAACAATATGGCCTGCATAAGGTGACTTTTAGTTCAGACTGCCAGTTCTATATGTCAAGCTAAGGAACATTTAGAAGAGATTTAGTAGAAACTGGTACCTTAATCTATAAGAACTAGGCATGGGCACTTGCTGTGGTGTTGCCACCCCCTTGCCACCCCATGAAAAAAATTCTAGATCCGCCCCAAGATTGTTCTTATTTTGATCATTTTCTATGTTTTTATGTTTGGAAAAAAATTGTGTTAAGATTTATATATATATATATATATATATATATATATAATATTGTCATTTGTGAGGTGTACTAGTGAAGTGTGGTCTATTTGAAATGCCATTCTGATACTGTAATCAGTTGAGTGTCTGACTGATTGAATGATTGAGGTAATGCATGTACCTAATTAACTTTAAAATTAGAAGGGATGCATCAGCTGGATTCAGTTCCAAAGCCCAAGATGATTGGTAGTTTAAGTGTGCTTTCATTGGTCAAAGTTGTTTAAATGTGTATGTCTTGTATTTTTATCTTAACCCTAGTGAAAGCCTACGCCGAAAAGCGTTGGTGTGTGTTTTTATTTTAAAGTCCAATAAAGTTTATCACTGCAAGTGTTGCTGGATTCCTCTGCTCCATTCCTGTTGTTTCAATCCATGCACCTTGTGAGTGGGTACAGTAGTGCTAGATCTACTTCTAAAAACTCTCTTAAGCCATGTTAAAATCACTGAAATGTAAAGCCTCTTGTGGCAAATTGCTTTATTTTATGTTTCCTCAACTGAACACTAGATTCTAAAACAACTGAATCTTCACATTAGATTCATAATTCTAAAACTCCAGCACAGTCAATACAGTTGAGTCAGATTTCCTTGGCTTTGAGGAAGCGGCTGTTATATCAAAGCCTTTGTGTGTGAGATAGCGAGTCAGGGGCAGGCTGTGGCAGTAACTCTTCATACTGAGCCCAAAATAGTATACTGTGACTAGACATCTTTTACTCAAAGGCTAGGATTTGTTTTTCTGTAACTCTAATAAAAGTTAAAATATAAACTCAGCAAAAAAAGAAACGTCCCTTTTTCAGGACACTTGTATTTTAAAGATAATTTTGTAAAAATCTAAATAACTTTACAGATCTTTATTGTAAAGGGTTTAAACAATGTTTTCCATGCTTGTTCAATGAACCATAAACAATTAATGAACATGCACCTGTGGAATGGTCCTTAAGACACTAACAGCTTACAGACGGTCGACCGATATATATCGCTGAGGCCGATATTCTGACTTTTATAATTATCGGCATCAGGCGATACATTTTCCCATTTGTCCGATTTATTTATTTATTTTTATTTTATTTATTTTTTTCTTGAGGGCGCCGAAAATTGCCTGCTTGCATGTGAAGCGACTGAGACATGTAAACTACCAGTCACGGTTTGTTTTGTTGTTGCGTGCCATCGTGTTACTACAATAATAGACCGGTGTGCAACACAGTGTCATTTAAATGATCTGCATGTCAGAGCTACGGCAGATGCGTTTGAGCTCATAATGTTGAAGTGTTTGTCTGTTTCATTCTCCCTCTCTCTCCTAAACAGTTCCCTGTTACTTTTAACTGTCTTGTCTAATGATAAAAAGGCAAATAACAATATAACTAATATCATATACCGTCTGCAAATATGTGCATATCTTATTTAAACAGATGTAATAAACCAATCTCACACAACTTTAGCAGATCCAGCATCCTGTGGAGCGCTCATTTATTTACCTCTAAAGCACGTATTCTAACAGCCTCTCTTCAACAGTTACCTATAACTTTTCTAATGATAAAAGGCAAACATCAATAAAACTTGTAATAAAAACTTGCATTTGCAAATATGCAGATATCTCGTGTAAACAGATGTAATTCACGAACCTCACGAAAATCCAGCATTTTCTTCCCGTTGAGCGCTCATCTATTATCTTCCTCTGAAGCATATATTCTGTCAGCCAGAATCAAAAACTTCAGTATCAGGATCAAAAGTTCCTGTGATTCACAAATCATGTAGGCAATCCAGGCCATTTAAACTGTCAGGAGCTTGCTGGATCCGCACAAGCACGTGAGTGCAACTTCAAGGCTGCGTCCGAAAACAGGAAAATGCTGCCTCTGGAGGGTGTATACGGAGGTAGGATAAAAACAAGGTGCTTTCAAACTGTTTGGAGACCAGTTTCCTTAAGAGTTCCATTCATTCAAAACAGCTGTCAGGTAAGCCATTAACTGATTAGGCAGCAAAGTAGCAAGTCAGCTGCCTACGTTTTTAGGTGCAGCCCAAGTTAAAAGCACGTCACGCGCACATGAAAATGTATTATTCAATATGCACTGTATGTACAGTTGGTTTGATTCAGAATTTTTTGAGAAAATGCGATTGCTAACATGGACATGCCATCCATGGTTTCTGGACTACTGTGTGTACTGTTATTTCCTTCTTTCTAATATATATTATTTCTTCATGTGCAAATAAATTACTAAAATTTGATGACTAAACAGAAATCTGAAGAAACTGCTATCTACCATTTAAAATACAATATTATTTTTTAGTTTTGTGTGAAATTGTGTAAATATAGTGCTAAATAAGAGTTTATAATTTTTTTTTAGCAGTTTTATGTTATGTAGCGAATTTGTATGTAAATAATTAATTAATTTGTTTACGAATCTTGGCCGCATTCGACCACCAATATATGTAGGAAATTTGGTATGTAAAAATGTACACAGGATGGGTTAAAGTGCCTGCGTACCCCCACCATTATATGTAGGGAAACAGTATGTGTGAGCTAGGAATTAATTTAAACTGTTCTTATTCTACATTATTATGTAAGGAAATTTATAATGGATTTAGTTGCGTTCGACAACCATTATAAATTAGATAAATGACAAATAACTAGATTATTTGTCTGAATAAATTCTGCACCATTAAAATCGTAATACAACATCTCGTTGTGTCCGCTCACAATTTCTATTGTAAGGAATTAGCTTAAATAAGGGAATTATGATTAATTCACTTATTGGAGTAATATTATTCTCATGGCTTATTAAAAATAATATGACACATATTTAGGTATAGCTTTGAAGCGAAATCTTTTAAAATGAGATTATTTATCAAAATATACCACAGTCAAATTATCTTTGAATACAGACAAACTTTATTGCTATTCTAAATTTAAATTAATCTAACACATAAAACATGAAGCAGGTTGGTGAGTAGTGACAGAATGTGAAATAAATGATCAATACAGAGAAAATGAACTTTATGGAGTCTGGTGACAATGCCTTAACAACCATTTATCCTTCTTTTAGTCTACATCGATTTGCAATCGGATTCCCCAAAGTATTTAACTAATACACCAACACTTTGAGCAAAAGTCTGGAGATGTACTTGCGTGTCATTGCGTGTCCTTGCGTTGAGTTCTTTGTGTTGCTTGGTTCTTTGGCTCTTTGTAGAAAGTTCGCACCGTCGATGTTTTGGACTTCTGTTATGATCGGATTGTTATTGTCTGGATGAAGCGAGGCCTTCTGCAAGAAAGACTCGTGACTCCTGTTGGATGTTTGAACCGTAGAGCAGAGAGTGAGAGGCTTCCTCGGGACTTTTGTGTCCTGAGTTTTCCTTGGACTCTACATTGCACGGAGGATTAGGAAGAAGCAAGAGAGCCGAAGAGAGGAGACCAAGCGACGGTTCCAAGAGAGCATTCCAAGAGAGCAGAAGCAAGAGAGAAGAAGCACGTTCTTCCTGTTTTAGAAACATTTTAACTGAAATTGGCCGCACCCCCAAAAGGTGTCCTGAGCCAATCAGAAATGACTTTTCAGAGTCATATGGTTGACTGGTCTGTCCTGTTCAGAGTTGATTTACGATCCTTTGTGTGCAAAATTCCCGCTCAAAAATAGTGAGTGTTTAATCATGAACTTTTATATCTTGAAAACGTTGCAAGAGACATGACATTCGTTGTCATCAACATTCTCTACGTAAACAAGCAAGCATTTACATACTAAATGTGACATAATTTCATAAATATTACATGTGTAAGTAACAAAACATGAAAATCCCTGATTACCAATCATACTGGTTAATTCATTGGTTTTACATCCTGGATAATACATTACACATTATGAGAAACCTGATTGTCGGGGTATTTTAACAGGTGAAGCCTTGAATAGTACAAGAATTAAAGATTATAATCATCGATTTGTTAGTTAGAAGTGATTACAAATCACTACACATTTTAAAAGGTACATCGGCTATAATCATTAATTTGTCAGTTATAAAAGTAATCACAGGTCAAAGTAATTTTCAGAATTATCTAGCAAGTCTAGGTATTGTGTACATTGTGGATCTAAATGCATTCTGTACATTTTACAGGGTTGACTCAGTGAAAGTACAACGTTCATGGATTCCTTCAAGAGTCTCCGTTTCCTGATATGGCCGTGGATTTATGCATTTAAGGTCACAAGGTCTTACTTGGCCATTTGGTCTTACAGGTTTAAGTTTGTGAAACAAAGAAGGGTTGTCCATATGGGTTAGCTCTGTCATTACAAACCCTAGTTTGAGATTAAGCAGGAATGGTAGAGACGGTCTCCTTCAGCAATTTAGGCGCCAAGGATTCATTTTATGACTCTCTAATGGCTTGGTGGGGGCTCTCTCTGATCTGTGGAATTTGGTGTTGTGTTCATTTGATGGCTTCGTTCGTGGATAATCCTACATTTACTATATTAAATTGTGTGATATATCAGCATTGTATTGACCTATCGGCCACCCTGCTCTCTGGACCTATCGGCATCAGCCATTAAAAACCCATATCGTTCAACCACTAATATTTATATATATATATATATATATATATATATATATACTGTATGCATACACCGATATTGTGTAGGACAACCTCTTGCCGCCAAAACAGGTTCTTCAGATTCTAGGGACTGTTGTGTGTGAAAATCCCAGGAGATCAGCAGTTACTGAAATACTCAAACCAGCCCGTCTGGCACCAACAATCATGCCACAGTCCAAATCACTGAGATCACATTTTTTCCCCATTCTGATGGTTGATGTGAAAACTAACTGAAGCTCCTGACCTGTATCTGCATGATTTTATGCACTGCATTGCTGCCACACGATTGGCTGATTAGATAATCGCATGGATTGTTGGTGCAAGATGGGCTAGTTTGAGTATTTCTGTAACTGCTGATCTCCTGGGATTTTCACACACAACAGTTTCTAGAATTTACTCAGAATGGTGCCAAAAACAAAATGCCTTGTTGATGAGAGAGGTCAACAGAGAATGGCCAGACTGGTTCGAACTGACAAAGTCAATGGTAACTCAGATAACTGCTCTGTACAATTGTGGTGAGAAGTATAGCACTGTTTTGGCAGCATGAGGGGGACCTACACAATATTAGGCAGGTGGTTTTAATGTTGTGGCTGATTGGTGAATATATACACTACCGGTCAAATGTTTTGAAACACTTACTCATTCTTTATTATATATATATATATATATATATATATATATATATATTTTTTTTTTTTTTTTTTTTTTTTTTCACATTTTAGAATAATAGTAAAGTCATCAAAACTATGGAATAACATAAATGGAACTATGAGAATTGTGTTGTGACTAAACAAAATCCAAAATAAATCAAAACTGTGTTTTATTTTAGCATTTTCAAAGTAGTCACCCTTTGCCTAGAATTTTCAGAAATGTACTCTTGACATTTTCTCAACTAATTATTTAATATGGTGGCACAAATATATTTTTGTCTACAAAACTAATTTCAAACATTTAAGCATACACCTTCAGATCAAAAGATTTTTAAGATCATGGGAAACATTTCGGTCAAGTGTTTCAAAACTTTTGACGGGTAGTGTACACTGCATATGCTGTATATAGAATATATATATTTATATATAGAATTGAATTTTTTTATTGTCATTATAACCTGTACAATGAAATTACGTATGGCACCATCCCACAAGCAGCATACATAGTGTATATATAAACCGTATATGTGCACATCCACACACATGGATGTCACATACCAAAACATACCAACAAATACATGTATATACAATTACACTTAAGTGCAATGAAAAATGTACAGCAAGTATGTATACTATATGACAGAAAAAGAAAAAAAACTATTAGCTGTTAAAGTGCTGTAGTGACAGTCAATTATAAGACAACAATATCACTCTTAATAATACGTAATTATACAGCTAATGTAAGTGTAAATGTTAATGTTAATGTAAGAGTTATCATGAACAAATCCTTATAAACGGGGATGGAATAGGAACATGGCAACATAAGGAGGGATGTAATTTAATGGCAGTATGCCTCAATGAGTAAATCTTCATGAGTTGAGGGAGTCTACAGCTTTTGGGTAGAAACTTTTCTTCAGTTTGTTTGTCTGAGTTTTTATTGTTCTGTACCGCTTACCCGATGGTAGAGGCTCAAAAAGGTAGTGTCCTGGTTGGGTTGGATCTTTACTAATATTTCTAGCCTTCTTATGAAGCATACACAAGTGTAGAACTCATCCAGGTTTGGTACCTCTGATCCAGTGACCCGCTGGGCTGCCTTATGTATCATATTTAGTTGTAACACCTAAAGCCCACAGCTAATTTATTCTGCTCGTAGGTATATTTAGCAGAGTACTGCCCTTTTACTGCTCTGTCAGACCTTTCCTTCATGGGAGCCTTTTGCCTGTGTAAGTCTGTAAATAGTGCTTTCAGTGTGACTTAATTAAAGATGAATATGTACGGTGTGTGTTTGTGCATGTGTAGGAGCTGACAACTCATTCATTTACACAGGCTGCCAGCACATTGTCGAATGCTCTGCTAAATCAATGCAATTTATCTCTGCTCACTACGCAGTGATTTATTCCACCGATCTGAGCGTGTGCAGAAACAGCTCACCATTTACACATAAATCTATACCCATAGCACCCTCCGAGCATGGATAAATATTTCTGAAGTGGTGTTACAAATTTGACTCTCTCTCTCTCTCTCTCTCTCTCTCTCTCTCTCTCTCTCTCTCTCAGTTCTGGCTATCAGCAGTAGTACTCTATGTTGGTTTGATTTACAGTCGGAGTGGTTTGCTGTTTAGATATTGGATGGGAATATGCCAACCTAATTGGTTTTGACAGATGTTTTCACCAAAGCAATGGCAGTTAGTGCACATTTAGTAGAAAACCCCTAGGGTGTGAATAGTTTCCTTACTACATGTGGTACAAAAAATCTAAATACAGTACCGTGATGAAATGCAGCATAGATTGTGGTTCAATAATGTAGGTCAATTTTTAGATAGATACTGGGAACATCTTGTGATTTTGGAAGGCTTTTTTTTCTTTTCTTTTTTTTTTTTTTTTTGCTGGATGTTTGTTATACATGGAGAGTAATATTCCCCTAAGATTAATATTTTAGTTACTAAACTTGATTAATCTTTGATGGGGTTTAGGAAGTTAGATGGTCATTGATTTTACTGTGGAGACAATAGAAATGTACTAACAGTACTTAAGTTAGAATAAGTTAGAATGTTGAAATAAGGGAATTCTAAAGTGAATTTCTTATGCTCACATAAAGTCAACATGAAACAGTTTATTTTATTTCCATTGTATGATGTATTTCTGAGTGAAACAGAATATTTAATGAAAACTGTTTAAAAAAAAATGTAGGGCAGGACTTGATTGTATCAATTGTATGTTGGGAGTTGCTTGGTGATATAAGCTATAAAGGGATGTTGTTTCAGAGGCAGAACAAGTTATTACATTTTGATTAAAGGTTATGAAGACTTTTTATTTATTTATTTATTTTGAAAAACACTGATGAATTGTTCACATTAAGATCAGTGATGTGCATTTATGCACCATTAGCGGCACCAAACAGAACAGCAAAAATAATGATTGTATTCAAATAGGTTTCCTAAACGCCCCTTCTGTCTTCTAAAAGCAGGTAGTTCCGTCCCCAAATTTGATTGCCATGGTGTAGCCAGAAAATAACATCTCAGACCAATTAAACAACCATACCATGCTTTGAAAGTCACCCATCCAAAAACCAATAAATGGCTTGCTCATAGCTTTCTATCCTCACTAAACTGGGATAGTAAAAATATTTTAACATTGAAAAAATACACACTTTAAAAATAAGAGAAGCTTGAACATTACAAATAAAACTATATATATATATATATATATATATATATATGTACACTACCGGTCAAAAGTTTTGAAACATTTGACTGAAATGTTTCTCATGATCTTAAAAATATTTTGATCTGAAGGTGTATGCTTAAATGTTTGAAATTAGTTTTGTAGACAAAAATATCATTGTGCCACCATATTAATTTATTTCATTATAAAACTAAAATTTAATAAAACAAAAAAAACATTTTTGAAATTGATGACTTGGACCAAATAATAAAGAAAAACAGCCAATAAGTGCCCAACATAGATGGGAACTCCTTCAATACTGTTTAAAAAGCATCCCAGGGTGATACCTCAAGAAGTTGGTTGAGAAAATATCAAGAGTACATATAACACTTGTTTCCAAAACAGGAAGAACGTGCTTCTTCTCTCTTGCTTCTGCTCTCTTGGAATATATATATATATACAGTACTGTGCAAAAGTCTTTCTATATCTTCAGCTTTAGTGTGTCAATAGGAAATATAAATGTTAGTCTCACAAACATTACTTTTGCAAATAGAAAAGATTAGAATAGAAGAACAGAGCGCTCTGCAACTGTGGCGAATTCTCCAAGAAGCTTGGAACATCCTATCTGCCAACAACCAAGAAAACTGTGTCCAGGTGTACCTAGGAGAATTGGTGCTGTTTTAAAGGCAAAGGTGGTCACACCGAATATTGATTTAGCTTTTTTTATGTTTACTGGACTTTATTGGACTGTATGACATTAAGTGATAAATGAAAGCTATTTGTGTCATTATTTTTTAAGACATCCTCACTATGCAACATTTTTCACAAGTGCCTAAAACTTTTGCACAGTACTGTATATATTGGCTTGAACAGAGTAAAATACAAATTCACAAGCAATGGACTTATGATGGGTTAAGCAATGGGTTATGAGTGACATTGTGGCGGTTTTTAGGAAATTGGCATAGAAATATTATGCATGCAGAACAGAAGAATTCTGAGGGTGCTGGACTTTGAGAAGTTGTTGAGGTACATTTTAAATAACAGTCAGTGTTTTCTTTTTTCCACATCCATTCAATACTCTCTCTTTCTCTCTCTTGGGGAGAGCTGAGGATGCAAAGATCAGCAGCTGACAGCTGAATATAGAAAAGTGGAAATGCTGAAATGTTAATTGCAGTTGACATGCTGTTTCTCAGGAAGCGTTGAATGCTTGTGTAGGTGTTCCAGTGGTGAAGCCTTTTTGACATACAGAATCAAAGTTATCCTGTGTAAGATCACAAACATTCAACAGTCTGTTTGCTGTATCGGCCGAATATTTTTCCTACTTATTGCAGTTCTCAGTTATGTTGAGAAATAATAGGAAAAATTGTGATGGCAACAAATGAGACAACTGCTCATATTTATAAGGAGTATAGAGCTATATAATTAATGTTGATAGCATTGCTCAGATTATTTGGTTTAGGAAGAATGTGATGAGAAATGTTTGAAACAAGAATTGAGTTCATATTGAAATCTCTGACTTTTGATTGAAGTCTTTGGTATCTTGGCAAATCTGAGCACAGTTTGCAAAATTGCTGAGATCTCTTCTGAAACTGATGAAGTTGGAGAATAAAACAGTACCTATCCTAAAAAAAACTGAAGTGCCACTTTTTTTATTTATTGATTGTATAGCAAATACTTTGAATAGCTTTGAATAGTGAATTAAATTTGGAACATTTCTGACAAAAATGTAAAGGTTCACAACAGCACAGGCAAACAGTGAAGAACGAGCTTCTCGTATACACATACAACTTGGGATAAGATTGTGTCACTTTTCTCATGATATACTGTATGTTAAACGATGCACAGCCTAACTGCCTAACTTGACATTTAGCAGCTGTTTTCACTCAAAGCAAAGCAATTACATTAATTGCAGGGATATAGCTACTCGTGATTGTGTTGCGGTGGTGTAGTTTAGTGGTTTAAGATCCAGGCTATAGTAATTAATAGGTTGTAGTTTCAGACCGTGCAAGTAATAATCCATGGAGTATAAATATCAAGCCCTTGAGCAAGACACTTAACCTCAGGTTGAATCTGAGGGTTTGTCCCTGTACCAGGGTCATAAAATTACCAGGGATTGGTGCAAAAATGAAGTATATTTTATATAGTTATTTATTATTATTATTTGTTATTATTTAAAAATTGTATACTACATGTGATAGATTTTATAATTATTCTAGGCCTAGGCCAGATCTTGTGCACTATTTACAGCTAGTTTTGTATTTGATGTAGACTTGATAGTAACAGCCACAGTTTTACTCTAAATCTCCACTTTAACTTTAACTTTTAGATGTGAAATGAAACTAAACAGGCACCACATGTGACTTTCAAATATACTAGTGAAAGTGGAGATTTTGAGGAAAAAAATTTGATCTGTTTCTCACCCACACCTATTATATCACTACTGAAGATATGAATTTAACCACTGGATTACTTCTCTGTTTCCTTTACATAAGTTTTGGAGCTACAAAGGTCTGATCACCATTGACTTGCGTTGTATGTACCTACAGAGCTGAAATATTCTTCTAAAAATCTTTGTGTTCTGCTGAAGAAAGAAAGTCATACACATCTGGGATTAGGGCAGGGTATTGATACAGATTTCCCGATTCAATTCGATTCCTATTCACAAGCTTTCGATTTTGATGAAAAGAAATGATCTCCCAGTTAATGCTGTTAATTATACAGGGGACGTTTTAACTAGGTACATTAGGAAAATATGAATTTTACTAATTATATTTTATAACTTTTTTTTTGGGTCACACTTTGGCTTTTTAAAATGAACAAATCAAACAATAAATAAGATATTATATTTCATATATTGTTTTTGTTACATATTTATTGTTAAATTGCATAATTTGTACTGTTTACAAGTATTTACATTGATTTGTTGAACACATGCTAAAACCAGTACCGTCTCTTTAACAAAAAAACGGCATTTCTGTAAACAGTGCCTTTAAATGAGCGCATGTTAACTAGAGAGGACTTGAATGGCTTTACCCCATCTGTGTGGTGCATGATTAGAATTATTTTATTTTTTGTAGTTGTTTTTTTTATCAACAACTGATTGTAAAGAACAGAGAGGGTATTAAAAGAGACAGCATTCAATGACAGATGGGTTGCATGGATCTCGTCTTCAGACATACATTACACGGAACAACTTTTACTCTCAACACACTGTGAAAGGATCTCGCTGCTGAACACTTCATGACTAAACTACACAATTACTGGTGAGTGAAATGTAAACATTTAATGTACCAGCCAGTTGCCAAATATATTCACTTTAGTCGCATAGCGCGAAATTTGGTTGCAAATGCGAGTGATTTCCTCTCATTGTAGTCAAGGTTTGCTCATTGAGTGAAAGATCGATCTTGGGATTTAAGAATTGATATTGTTCAAATAAAAATTGCGATTAATCGGAAAAACAATATTTTTACCCACACCTATCTGGGATGGCATGAGGGTGAGTAAATGAAGAGAGAATTTTTCTTTTTGGGTGAACTTTCCCTTTAACATGATAGTAATATAAGCACATCCTTTGAAAACATTTTTAAAAATGTTGAACAATTTAATGTGGAAAAATATTGACTGACTTGTAATTCCAGTGTCAACTAGCAGCATCAGTACCATTTAGTCAACTAGTCTCACACATCCCTAGTTAAAACTTGCTCATTAGGACCAGGCCCATCATGGTTACTTTGCTCGACTGCTGTAGAAATCCCTGATGCAATGGAAGTAGACAAATGGAATGCTGTAATAGACATTATTCCAAATGCAGTAGTTAATCCCAGCATCCGTAAAGGTTATCTTGATGAATATAGGCCTATTTGATACATTGTGCAGCCTTACATCATGGGCTGTCCTGACAAGGATTCAAACCTGAAACCTTTTGTTTAACCAGCTCCTAAATATCTAAATCCTCCACCACCTTCTCAAAACTGCTACATTCCCTATTGAAAGTACTGAACACACAGTGTGTCTATTATCATCATCTCTTTTATTCAGAGGAAGCCACTCTGCAATTTGATCAATATTTAATCTTTTTCATGTCCCCTGCTGTGGCTGCTAAAGGAAGATCAGGTTACCTCCTCTGAGCTATTGATAGCTATTCGTTTGGGGAAACTTCTATATTGTTCTTTGACTTAATATTGTTTTCTGATATACTGTATATGTATATAATTGTATATGTATAATTCATTTTTTAAATGAATCAAATCAAATCATTTTCTCACCCTCATGCATTCCCAGATGTGTGACTTTCTTTCTTCTGCTGAACACAAACAAAGATTTTTAGAAGAAAGTTTCAGCTCTTTAGGTCCTCAGAACACAAATTAATTGGTACTAAAATTTTGAATCTCCAAAAAGCACATAAAAGCAGTATAAACGTAATCCATACGTTTCCAGTGGTTAAATCCATGTCTTCAGAAGCAAATTGATTTTTGCTTTGAATAGTGGACAAAGAGCAACAGTGGAAATTGAGAGTCAGCCGAGTAACCACAGACTTCCTATGGTGGTGAGGTTTAGGTTGCCAGATTTTTTAGGACATGCCTTTTGTCAAGATGCAGGCGATTAAGCTAATGGTGGAGTCGAATAAATTCTCTCTCTTGCAATATCCCATCAAATCTCGACGGTTTTTGTGTTTGTTCACTTGGAGGCTTTGTGGTCATTCAGAGTGAGCAGTGGTAATTTATTTCACATGGCCCAGCATTTGCCAGCGATTCAAAAAAACAAAATCTTTCCAGATGGTGTCAGGTTTTCTTTTGGTTTTTGTTGTGTAGCATTTTTTCACCCTTGCCCTTATTTGTTTAAGAAAAATGAATATGTATAAGACATGGTGGGTTTCTTAATTCAAGCTTATTATGTGCTCAATTTTAGCTGTCATGAGATCTATTCTATTTATGGCTAAAAATCTATTTCAGAGTGCATAATGATAAACCAAACCCAAACCTAAAAAGTGCTAAACGATGCAAGTTCTTGCATGAACAAGCTTGGCACTGTGAATGAGCTTCTCTATAGCTGTCATCAATCTGCAATGCACATCAAGATTTTCACTAAAAATAACTTTTATTTCGGGTTGTTTCTCACCAAAACCTTTTGTATGCCTTTAGAAGACTTGGAATATGACGCATGGAATATGATGCATGAAACACATTCAGTTTCTACTTCAATGATTTGTTTAGGTGCTTTTTTAAGCTTTGAAGTGAGTAAAATTCATACAATTTCAAGCTTTATTTCCTCTGGATGTCCTTAGTCAGATGGGTCATCTAGGAAGGAGACTGTAAAAAGGTCTGATTGAATTGCATGCTCCAGTTCATATTGCTCTACAGAGGCTGAGATAAGAACAGAATTACCTGTATCAAAATACAAAAGGTTCTTTATGAAGGATTTATAAACATAAATCCTTCATTCCCCTTCCATATGTTTGGATTATTGAATTGCTAATGTTTTATCATGCATATGAATTTATACATATTCATCTGTATAGCTTGTTTGTCAAGGCAGGATGGAACAGTTAGTGAAGTAAAGTCAGGTAAACCTGATGCCACTTGGAACTTGACTGGCCAATTACAGCCTGTCTATACAGTATCAGAAAGTGACTAAATGGCTCAAGATCATAAATCACACACATTTTTTTGTACCTATACACAATGCTTGGACTGTGTGTATATGCACAATCTTATATGCTCTCTCATCAGGAAAGAAAAATGGTTTAAGCAAAACCCGATCACAACACCTATAGATTTGTGTCCATTACACAGACATTTGCATGGCGCTGATACTTTTATCTGCGTTCTTTGAGCGTAATAAACAAGCACATATCTTAGCAACATCACCAGACTTTTCCTTGTGTTTTTCTCTCCCTCCGGATGGATGCACCGTTCTTGCTGTTGAGACATGCTCCTTTATCTGGCGTGTGGCCTAGTTCGGCGCCGTTACGCGTCACGCAGGCCTTTTTCCATCAAGGAAGCGCTGGTTTGGAGGTGTTTTATCGCAGGAATGATGGAAAAGGTAGGAACTTGTTTAAAAATACCTAATTTCTTCTATTTTGTCACCCTACAGTGTTCACAGAAACATAATGAGGCATGGGGCATGGCCCCGGCCTCTCTTTCTTTCTCTCCCATTTTTGTAACGCTGTTGCACGGCGGACGAGCTCCTGCTTGATTGGTGCTCAAGCCTGGGGACTTAAGAGGCTAAAAAAGATATAATTTAATAATTTTCTCCATTACAATATTGTGAACCGATGCGCGGGGTGCTTCGTCAGGGTTACTATTCTCCCTGGGTCCCATCAGGAGATGGCTAGTGTGTGAAACTCAAATGGTTGCGCGGCCGTCTTTACTTTGACGGGTGAAGAGACAAATGCTATCTCTGTCACTGTTCAATGGCGGCACGTACTTTGCACCCCTTGCTCCTTTTAAGATGTGTTAGTTCTGTACTCACAGATTTTTTTAGTCTTTCCGTTGTTAAGGAGTTGTGTTTTGAGTTCTCTGTCGGTCATGCTCTTGCTTATCCTCGTGCAATTCCGCTGTTTGATACGCATCGGACACTTGAGATTTAGTGTTTGTTTATGATTAGATCATGATTTGTGTATAGAGGACCAAACATGTCATAATTTTTGTATGGATTGGATTATAGTTTCTGCTAAAGAAACAATTGGGTCATACTTCATATATGGAGGCAAATTGGTAACAAATTCTCCTAAGGAGGCCAACTGGTATCAAAATTTGTCTATGGAGGCCAATTGGTATCACAGGTAGGTTACAGCTCAGTTTTCCCCTGTGACTTACGCTGGGGAGCTAGTTTAGAAAACAAAAAAACAAAGAAAAGTACAATTAATGTTAATTTATTTCCCATGTTCACACATCCTTCCCCGTTCTAATGCTAGGGAAGATGGTTTATCTGGTGTTCTCTACTGTAATTACATTCAACGTGACCCATTTTTATATTTTCCTGATCGAATTCTGCCTCTGTCCCCATGGCCAAGGGTCTTGGGACAGGCATAACGGAATTCGATATATAATAAGCACAAGTATTCACGAATCACACACTCATAAATGTCACATGCTGTTCCCCCCATAATAAATGCTGGGGCCATTGTGGAAAACCTGCTTGCTCTCAATTCCTCCCATGTTCGCACATTCTTCCCCATTCTAATGCTAGGGAAGATGGTTTATCTGGTGTCCTCTGCTGTAAATACATTCATAGTGACCCCTTTTTATAATTGCCTGAGCAAATTTGGCCTCTGTCCCCATAACCAAGGGTCTCGGGACAGGCATAACGGAATTCGATGTATAATAAGCTCAAGTGTTCACAAATCACACTTTCATAAATGTCACATGCTGTTCCCCCCATAATAAATGCTGGGGCCGTAGTGGCAAACCTGCTCTCTCTCAGTTCCCTCCATGTTTGCACATTCTTCCCTGCCCTATGCTAGGAAGGATGGTTTTATCTGGCGTCCTCTGCTGTAAATGCATTCGTATGCATTTTTATAATTGAATGATCAAATTCAGCCACAATGATGGAGGCACGAGGGCTTCTCTCCACTGTATCGCTGGTTGCAAGGTGGCCACCAAAGGTAAGCCAGGAGCGCCATCTAGTGGTTACTCGTTGCACTGCAATAGAGAATCATGCATTAATTCCTCTGTCTGCCCATGTTATGGCATGGCAGCAGTTACAGGGCGTTCCGAATTGGGTAATCCGAACGAGCGAGAATGCGTTTTTTTTTTTTTTCTTATAGCATAATGTCACAAGTGCAGCTGGGGGACTGGTTTGTGACAGTAGATTTGAAGGATGCTTATTTCCACATTCATATCATGCCAAGGCAGGCGTTTTCCCAGGTTCATTTTTGTTACCAATTCGTGCGTTCACAAAATGCATGGATGGGAGCGCTGACGTCCTTAAGGCATCGTGGCATCCACATTTTGAAATATCTTGGTGATTGGTTTGTGTTAGCTCACTCAGAGTGTTTGGCTGCCCAACACTGAGATGTCGTTCTCAGTCACTTAAACAGTCTAAGGCAAGTTAACCTTGACAAGAGCATTTTGTTGCAGAGGTAACAGACTCTGTTTCTAGAGGTGGAGCAAGACTCGTGGACAGTGCAGGTGTGCCTGTCTCCGTCTCGCGTTTTGTCATTACACAAGTGTCTAGCGATGTTCAAAGTGGGACACGTTCTCCCTGTGAGAATGTTTCACAGGCTTTTGGGGCTTATGATCGCGGCATGCGCTGTCATTCCCTTGGGCATGTTGCACATGAGACATTTTTAGTGTTGGGTGAGCTCCGTAAAATGACTTCAACCACTGATGCATGCATTTTGTCCCATCAGAATGATGCATGGGTGCTACCAAGCTCTGTTACCATGGAAACGGAACTGCTTTCTGCAGATGGGCATTCCATTAGGACAGGTGTGTCACTGCAAAATGATAATGACAGATGCTTCCTCTGTGGGTTGGTGTGCTGTGTACAAGAACCGTCCTGATCAAGGAGTATGGACGGGTCAGCGGCTGAATTGGCACATAAACTGCTAGATTCAGGGCTGTCATGTCCTCATCCGGTTGGACAACAGGACGGTAGTGGCTTACATCAGCTGTCAGGGAGGTGTGTGCTCTCGTGTCATGCTCAAGCTGGCAAGTCGCATTCTTCTGTGGGCACGGGACAATGTGCTGTCTCTATGAACAGTACACGTTCTGGGCTGGTTGAATTTGGGCCGGATCTCCTGTCCAGATGGGTTCTGATGCATGGAGAATGGACATTACACCTGCAGATTGTGGAACAAATCTGGATGAGGTTTGGCAGAGCGGAAATGGACCTGTTTGCGTCACACTGCCCCCTCTGGTATTCTCTCTCGCCCCCGACACAGCTGGGCATCGATGCACTGGCACATCAGTGGCCGACTGCGCGCCTTTACGTGTTTCAACCGATCAACCTGCTGCACTCGGTTCTGCAGAGAGTTCAGGAGGATCGTGTTCGGCTTCTGTTAGTGGTGCCATATTGGCCATCTCAAGTATGGTTTTCTCTCCTGGAGAAAATGCCTTGGGAAATTCCAGTCAAAATGGACATGTTGTCTCAGACGTGGGGCAGCATTTGGCACCCTTGGCCCAATTTATGGAAATTGTGGGTTTGGCCCCTCAACGGGGCCCCCTTTTGAATTATGGTTTATCCCCTGCAGTGGTTGTTACCATCTTAAATGCTAGAGCTCCATCAACAAAAAGGTTATATATGTGAAAATGGTGTATTTTCACCTCTTGGTGCATAGCACGATGTGGGGATTCAGTCCACTGCCCGGTTGCTGGATTTTTTGCAAGAGCATTTTGGGGCCAGGGTTACCCCAGGAACGCTTAAAGTGTACGTGGCAGCTATAGAGGCTTAACATGTGCTGATGAATGGAGTTTCTGTTGGAAGACTTTCTCTTGTCCCTCGTTTAATGTACAGAGAGCCCAGGCTTAGACCTTTTTGTCCCATCTGCATCCCTTTATGGGATTTATCTGTGGTGTTAGTGTCGCTCTCAGCTGCTCCATTTGAGCCTTTAACATCAGTATCTGATATATTTCTGACTGGGCTATTTGCCTGAAGTCATCTCTATGTCCTTTCGCTCGCAGAATGTTTTTTTTTTTTCAATTTGGAATGCCCAATTCCCAATGTGCTTTTTTTAAGTCCTCGTGGTCGCGTAGTGATTCGCCTCAGTCCGGGTGGCGGAGGAAGAGTCCCAGTTGCCTCCGCGTCTGAGATCGTCAACCCACACATCTTATCGTGGCTTGTTGAGCGCGTTGCCACGGAGACATAGTGCATGTGGAGGCTTCACGCCCCACCGAGAACGTACCACATTATAGCGATCACGAGGAGGTTACCCCATGTGAATCTACCCTCCCTAGCAACCGGGCCAATTTGGTTGCTTAGGAGACCTGGCTGGAGTCACTCAGCACGCCCTGGGATTCGAACTAGCGAACTCCAGGGGTGGTAGCCAGCTTGTTTACCACTGAGCTACCCAGGCCCCTGCTCGCTCGCAGATTATTAATTTGCACTCCTTTTCTCCTCCGCCATTTGAGTCGGAAGAGCATAAAAGGCTAAATATACATATGCACAGTGCAGGCTCTGCGGGTTTATGCTGACTGTACTAGCCAATGGCTTAAGTCAGAGCCGTTTTTTCTGTGCTTTGGTGCCAGCAACAGGGGTGTTTCATGTCCAAGTAGAGACTGTTTCATTGTATTCTGGATGCAATCTCAAGGCATGGTTTGCCTTCGCCTCTGGGTATTTGAGCCCATTCTATGAGGAGCGTGACATTGTCATGGGCATTGGCTAGAGGTGTGTCCATGGAAGACATTTGTATGGTGGCAGGATGGTCCTTTCTGCATACTTTTGTTAGATTTTATAATTTGGACAAGAGTTTGTCTCCTACTTCCCACGTTCTCTCTATTGGATCAGGAGTACGTTTTTGAGATTGTGCGCCACTGGTAACTTGCCAAATGGGCTTAGAGAGTTGGCAGTTACTGTTTGCATGGCGTGAAGGTATCTATGTTTTCTTGAAAGGGAACGTCTCGGTTACGAATGCAACCTTGGTTCCCTGAGAGGGAACGAGGTGTTGCGTAGCTGGCCATACTCTCTAGTTGCTGCATAGGCTCATGCCTGTTTCTGAAAATCTGCCAAAATGGCATCAAAGCAGCTGCCTATATGGGTTCTGTGACACGGCATTCATGGGTGTCACTTAAGCGCCATCAGCCAATGAATTGCCGTGATTGTATACAGGCTTCAGACCACGTGACTCACTGACGTAGTCCCAATTGCGTCATTGCGTAACGTCTCGTTCTCTCTCAGGGATCAAAGGTTACGTTCGTAACCGAGACGTTTCCTTGAGTTGTCACCTTTTTATGATGAGATGATTTTTGATAGTTAACGATGTTTTGTTGTTAATGCACTCATTATGTAAATGTACTCATTCTGTAAAATGTGCAGATACCCGCAACTTCTGAACAATTAAATAATAAAAAAAAATTAAATTGACCTGGCCTCCATATTAAAACCAATGGATCATTGTTGTACTATATTTTGGACACAGCATGAAAGAAATCTCATACGTTATTTTGTTTCCTCACGCATGTTTTTCATGTCAAAAATATGAATAGGCCTTCAGTCTTTGAGTTAGAGCCATATGTTTGTCCAGCTGTGAGAAGCTGCGGTGAATTTAAACAGACAAGGCCAAGTTTACAAAGCAGCACAACATTTTGTCATTGCTATCTTGTTGAGTTTTGCTTGTAATCACAGAGTAGATACAGAGAATAATACTTTGTTTGGTGGGACAGTCCACTTTTGATTATCATGAGAAGGGATGTAGACGGTTAAACTTTTAACCGATTAACCGGCATTAACAATTAGTTCGACTGATACGATCTGTTAAAAATGATCAGAGCTATTAATTAAAGAAATATCAGAGAGCTAATAATTTTAAGGGTTTAACATGTAGGGCATGTTATGTACACACGAGGGCGCTGTTAACACATCAACCACTTGCTTCCTCTCAGTTTGAATGACAAGGAATGAAGCATGTGCTGCGCTGTGGGACCATTTTGTCTGTGAAGACAACATGCGGCTCAGTCAATAAGTAGCTTTCTCCACAGCAACGTAACATGGGAACAGACTGCTTAAGCGTTTACATGACCACAATCAGCCGTGTTCTTCGGTAGAATCCTTGGTGTGTTAAACCGCTTTCTCTCAATCCCGTAAACAGCATAAGGAAATCAGTGCTTTTGTTTTCATTACGTTTCAGAGCGCTGCTTTCTGCAAAAACCCTGGAATAAACCGTTTTCTTAAGTGAATGTAAACGTGGTCAGTGTTAAACTGCCAAAATGTATCACCTCGTAGGTTAATTTGGCGTGAAAGCGATCCATTCAAAAAATGTTGTTACAAAATTTAAGAAGGAAATATACGGTTGAATATACAGTTGTTCTTTCAAAGGTTGATGTACTAACTATTGCTTAATATGCACATTTGTTATGTAAGCCTGTTTTGTTTCAGCCAGAATAGAATTTTGTTATGCCTGTTTGGTCACTTGTTTGATTCATGGCTCATCGGTTAAACGGTTAATGCTGCCGGTCATTTGGTTAAAAGAATTTGCTAAAATTTGTATCTCTAATCATGAAGCAACAGGAAAGCAGATGCACAGATAAATGCTCCTTTCCTTTCCTGCCCTGCCCTGCCCTGCCTTTCCTTTCCTTTCCCTCCCATTTCCTTTCCCTTTTATTTTTTCCTATCCTATCCTTTCCCTTCCCTTCCCCCTTTTTATTTTTTTCCTTTTTCCCTTTTCTTTGCTACTACCTTGGTCAGGTTAAAATAATTACTTATAACTGTGTCAACTTGTGTATGTATGTATGTATGTATGCATGTGTTTGCAACAATGTGTGTGTAAGGCCAGAAATATACTCTATTTAAGTATGCCAATGCATTGCACGCGTGCTGTCCTATTGTCCTATTTTATTTATTTTTTGCAGTACTGTGGTGGTAACAACCTTTGTACACATGCTACGTTATAAGTTGCATGCTGGCATATTTCAGAACACAATGCATGAAATTGAGCTTGTGTTGCTAGAAACATTTATCTTCGTGTACTTGCATATGTGCTTGAGATATTGGGTCTAGCAATGACACAGTTAAATATAGCTAAGGGTAATTGATGTTATTTGTGTAAAGGTTTACTGTAGTTAGGGGACAAATTTGTCCCCAGAAGTTAGCTAAATCCGACAAAACCTCCCTTAAATGCAAAGGGTCTTCCTTTATGGGTCTTAATGTAGATAACACTGCACTTGTTCAAATAATTTCTGCACTTGATGAGGTGGCATTTTCTTCTACACCTCCCACCATGGAACAAATAGATAACCACTCTCTCCTTCATTTTTCCCTTCCAGAACAAGAATGTTTCCGTAAAACTCGCAAAGAAAAAATGGGAGGAGATCGTGGTTAAACGACAGGAGGCAGAGGAGAGTGTGACCCCTGATATAGACGAAAACTGCTTCGGCAATCTGGCCACCAGCATAGGACGAGACCAAGAGCGAGTGAAAGATCGCCTTCTGAAGAACACATACTCCAAGAAGAACAAACGGGTGAGACGGTCGTCTTTTTCTGTTATTTGCTGACTAAGCGACAGCTTGACAGACAGGGGTAGCTTATACCTGTCCCAGAGTGTTGGCTGCTTTTGACCGATGTTGACCAGATTGATGTGGCCATCACAGTCATTACTGAATGCCTGCTGTTTGGGGAAGTGCCGACATTCATTCACATATGAATGTGACAGCAGTATACCAGCATCGTAAAGATTACTGGATTTTGAGCTGTTGTTAAGTTCCACAACATGATGTTAATGACTAGGCATCCTTCTCTCTTTCTTTATTTGAACCCTTTTCAACACTTTTCTTGAAAGTGATAGTATATAAAGGACAGGGAATGATGGAGGAATTATTTTATTGAATTTGTCAAATCAAATCAATCAATCTGCCACAATGCAGACCACACACAGAAATGAAAAGGTGACATTACAGTACATCCACAATACAGAACACACCGCTCGAACACACACACACACACACACACACACACACAGAAATGATTGAGTGAGAATAACACTAAGCACACATGCTCTCTCTCTCTCTCATACACACACACACACACACACACACACATTCTTATACTTTTATCAAGTATGAACATGAAAAAGTGTAGGTCTTCATTGAACTGAAAATAACATAAAATGTGCTTAATTTATAGGAAAGTGGATAGTGTAATTTAGTAATTTAGAGGTAAATAAGGCCTAAATACCTATATATATATATATATATATATATATATATATATATATATATATATATATATACACTATATTGCCAAAAGTATACGCTCACCCATCCAAATAATTGAATTCATGTTTTCCAATCACTTCCATGGCCACAGGTGTATAAAATGAAGCACCTTGGCATGCAGACTGCTTCTACAAACATTTGTGAAAGAATGGGCCGCTCTCAGGAGCTCAGTGAATTCCAGCGTGGTACTGTGATAGGATGCCACCTGTGCAACAAGTCCAGTCGTAAAATTTCCTCGCTACTAAATATTCCACAGTCAACTGTCAGTGGTATTATAACAAAGTGGAAGCGATTGGGAATGACAGCAACTCAGCCACGAAGTGGTAGGCCACGTAAAATGACAGAGCGGGGTCAACGGATGCTGTGGCGCATAGTGCGCAGAGGTCGCCAACTTTCTGCAGAGTCAATCGCTACAGACCTCCAAAGTTCATGTGGCCTTCAGATTAGCTCAAGAACAGTGCATAGAGAGCTTCATGGAATGGGTTTCCATGGCCGAGCAGCTGCATCCAAGCCATACATCACCAAGTGCAATACAAAGCGTTGGATGCAGTGGTGTAAAGCACGCCGCCACTGGACTCTAGAGCAGTGGAGACGCGTTCTCTGGAGTGACGAATCACGCTTCTTTATCTGGCAATCTGATGGACGAGTCTGGGTTTGGCGGTTGCCAGGAGAACGGTACTTGTCTGACTGCATTGTGCCAACTGTGAAGTTTGGTGGATGGGGGATTATGGTGTGGGGTTGTTTTTCAGGAGCTGGGCATAGCCCCTTAGTTCCAGTGAAAGGAACTCTGAATGCTTCAGCATACCAAGAGATTTTGGACAATTCCATGCTCCCAACTTTGTGGGAACAGTTTGGGGATGGCCCCTTCCTGTTCCAACATGACTGCGCACCAGTGCACAAAGCAAGGTCCATAAAGACATGGATGAGCGAGTTTGGTGTGGAAGAACTTGATTGGCCTGCACAGAGTCCTGACCTCAACCCGATAGAACACCTTTGGGATGAATTAGAGCAAAGACTGTGAGCCAGGCCTTCTCGTCCAACATCAGTGTCTGACCTCACAAATGTGCTTCTGGAAGAATGGTCAAAAATTCCCATAAACACACTCCTAAACCTTGTGGAAAGCCTTCCCAGAAGAGTTGAAGCTGTTATAGCTGCAAAGGGTGGGCCGACGTCATATTAAACCCTATGGATTAAGAATGGGATGTCACTTAAGTTCATATGTGTCTAAAGGCAGATGAGCGAATACTTTTGGCAATATAGTGCATATATATATATATAAAATTAATAAATGTAGTGTTTTGACCTTATTGAAGATAGTTATATTACATTTATTGAAAAAAATAAAATAAAAAAATATATAAAAGTATAACACTCAAGGTGTTACGGTTCTTCAATGAAACTGGACAAAAGAGATATTATGCAGAATGTAAGGGACTGACAGCTAAGTCATTATCCTTGCATTTTTTTTCCACACAATGAAGTGAATGGCAACTAAAGGCGTGATAACATTTACCTTTGCATGGTGGGAATCTGTGCAGTCACGAATTTGGCATGATGGAATGTTTCAGTGGCGATTGTGAATATCGCAAATGGGATGTTTCAGTGGTGAAAATTTTACCCTTGCGGATTTCACGTTGAGTTCAAGTTGAATGAACATTGACAGGTGAATTCGTCACGTTGACCATTAGAAAATTGCGTGGTGGGCAGTGCTTCGTACACAGCTACACTGAATATTCACAATGGACAAGGATATCATTTCTGCATCGTTTCTTTTTAACTTTATTCTTAAAGAAGATAAAATGCAGCATTAAAAAGAGTTAGTTAAATTGTTTTTTTGCTGGTTTAATACGCGCTCAACATCTGTCCACGCCTTCTTCTCTAGCAGAATTTTGCAGTGCAAAGATAAAAGTGACCATGCCTTAAGGCTGTCATTCTGTCATATATACAGCATATACATACACACACACACATGCATTTTTTTTTACATATTTATTGATGGAATACATGAAATTTTTATATATTTTTTCAGACTAAAATGTGACCAAAGTGATGAAAAACTACTTCACTGAGAGATAATTTCTTTCATTTGTAAGCAAAATGGACATAACTGAAATATACAAATATTTATTGGAATGAAATTGAGAGCATGTTTATGATAAGAAAATCAAACCATTATATCGTGATGTATCGCAATATATCATATCGTGACATGTATCATGATACATAACGTATTGTGAGGTGGCTGGCAATATGATCCATGGCATTAAATATTTTGGCTTTTCATTCAAACTAAATTTTGAGCTGGTAACCTCTGGTTGAGTTGACACGGAATGACCAATCTTATTGTAAGCATAAAGCATACTGAAATTTGTTAGATTGCTTAAAACAAGTAAAAGCTATTTGCTGACTGAAACAGCACTTACTTTACACAGAACAAAAACCTAAAAACTTAATTTACCTGAAACTACACAACTCTTTTGCTACTGTGCAAGCACTTGTATTTCCTTCATGTGCTTTACTATCATCTTCTGTCACTTATGCTGGCGGAGTTTTCTAAAAGGACAACTTTCCTGAAAGTGCGGAGCAATTGAGTATTATCAGGACAGAATTAAAGAGGAAAAGACAGACTGTGCCATGGTTCATCCTATGTCTGTCACTTTCCTCTCTTCCTGTCTGTCATTTGATTACCCTCCCTGAAGAGTTCTCATCAATGTAGCCCAATGCATATCAAGCAGCCTCTCTCCAGATGGGATCGGTCTCTGATCACAGGCCTTTGTTCATTCACTTGCACTGGCAGCATGTTTAAATGCAGGGTGTTCTAGCCCGTGTGGGCGTCTGTCAGACTCTTATACACCCGCTTGCAGTTCTGTTTCCTTCTCTGATCAGAAATAATGGGGGAAAAGAAAATCACTTTCATATCGCTGTAATTGCAGAGCGGAAGGCCCTTCACAAAGCAGCCATCTGGTAGGGGAGAGACTGAATGCGCATGGGCTGTCGTTGTGTGTGTGTGTGTGTGTGTGTGTGTATGCATGCTTGTGTGTATATGTTTATATTTGAAGGGATGCGGAGGGACACACACAGCATGTCTCTGATCTGCGTGTCAGGGCTTCAAAAGCGCAGCTCGGCTTGATTTCTGCTGCTAAACCTCCCGTGATCACATTTAAAGGCAGATTCACTAAAGCGTTGATGCGTTAACTTTATTTTGAGCATGCAAGTCATAATGAGTGATTGGAGTGTGTTTAATTATTCAAGTAGTCATATGCTCGCTGTCTTCGTCGAGGAAAACAAAGCTCCATGTGCTGAGTACATTTCATGCTAGCCCACAGGACCTGATTGAGGAACTGTTATAGTGTGACCACATCCTCTGTTGGCTATCCACTCTTTAGAATGAAAATGTGTGCACCACATGGAATGTTAGACATTCAAGATCTATCTATCTGTCTGTGCATTTGTCTATCATCTGTCTGTCTGTCAGTGCATTTTCTTTTTTTCTTTTTTTTTTTTTGGATTATTTGAAATGCCCAATTCCCAATGTGCTCTAAGTCCTCGTGGTCGTGTAATGATTCGCTTCAGTCCGGGTGGCGGAGGACGAATCCCAGTTGCCTCCGCATCTGAGACCGTCAACCCGCGCATCTTATCACATGGCTTGTTGAGTGCGTTGCCACGGAGACATAGCGCGTGTGGAGGCTTCACACCATCCACCGCGGCAACCACGCTCAACTCACCATGCACCCCACCGAGAACGAACCACATTATAGCGACCACGTGGAGGTTACCCATGTGACTCTACCCTCCCTAGCAACCGGGCCAATTTGGTTGCTTAGGAGACCTGGCTGGAGTCACTCAGCACACCCTGGGATTCGAACTAGCGAACTCCAAGGGTGGTAGCCAGCGTATTTTACCACTGAGCTACCCAGGCCCCCTGTCTGTCAGTGCATTGATCTGTCTGTCTGTCTGTCTGTGCATTTATCTCTCTGTCTGTATGTCTGTCTGTCTCTCTCTCTCTCTCTCTTTCTCTCTCTCTCTCTCTCTCTGTCTCTCTCTGTCTGTCTATCAATATTTTAATCTGTCCACACATCTTCAGCAATTTCTTGGTTAAACCTTTTCTTTTTTTATCCTTAAATTATAGTTGTAATATTTAAGGGCAATTGAGTTTAGAGAGAGTGATTATATAATCATAAACGCTTAGTTAAAATGTTATGAATTCTGGTTTTCATCGTAACTTATCCTCTCAAGGAAACCACCAACAGAATGTCTGTAAACATGCGCACACATAAAGTCATGCTGAGGTCACTCTGTGTAAACAAATGAGATAAGTAAAATACTTTTTATTGTGTATTTCTAGGGTAAAGCACAGTACACAAACACAAAAATGCTTGTGGTCATTTGTCTGTTGCTGGATCCAATGTCATTGCTCCCTGGAGTATCAGTATTAAATCTGGAACTGAATGCCTCCTACTGCCCTAGTAGAGATAGAGAGAGACAGAGACAGAAAGAGAGAGAGTGAGATAGCCCATCAAATACACAGAGGCAGGTGATTGTGTGAAATTCCGTGATGAGATCATGTAACTCGAGGGAATCTCAGCCTTTTCTGCTCTCATGGCAAAATCTCTGTGATGTTAAACTCACAGCTGATCTAGTAAGTCATAGTCGAATGCTTGTGATCTTCTTGATGAGATTGGCTTCAGGTTATCATCCCTTAGGGCAGATCACCCACAGCAATGCTGAGGGGCAGGACAGAGCTTACAGAGAATTGCACATGAAACGAAGAGATCTTAAAAAAATCTCTCTCTCACTTACACAGGAACAGTTCACCAAAAAATGAAAATTTGTCATTTGCTCACCCTCATGGCATTCCAAACCCATCTGACTTCCATTCATCTGTGTAATAGAAAAGAAACAAAATAGGGGGAGGTTTAATGTTTTCAACCTGTCACCTTATTCAAAAGTTATCATATGGCTTCGGAGTCACATTGAGTACTTTACTGTGGTTTTATGGTGGTTTTTGGAGATTTATGGAGCTTAATATTCCAGATCCCAGAGTCACAATTCACTTACATTATATGGCAAAAGCACGTGTGAAGACTGAGAAATGTGTGAAGAATTAAAATCATACAGGTTCGGAGCAGAATTTTCATTTTTGTGTGAACTATTTCTTTAGAGTGGGTTGGCTTCTCATTACTTATTACATGACTACTTGCCAGATAAATAAATAAATGGACATGAAATATTAATTTATTTTATTAGCTTAATTTTTAACATCATAGAGTGATACAAGAAGTAGAAAGTTGACTCACAATACCTGGATGACCGGATAAATATCACTTTATCCCTGTATGTGCATCATTATTCCGAAATTTCAGACTGCTGGATGGCACGATTGACTAATCGGAATTGAGTACTCCAGAGAGCCATGTATTATTGTGTAAAAGCATGTGTTATTTCCTGAGTTAAGACTCTCAAAACTATAAAGAGGAAACAACACAGTGCTTATTGAACTTGAAGTAATCTTGACTCACTTTATATTACTGCTAAGAGAATATCCATGAACCAGAGCACGCATGGAGAATCGAGCATAACCTTCAATGAACCTAATGCAAAATTCCGTTTCCATTTTTGGAACCAGTGTTTGTACCACGATTATTAGATCTTTCTCATGGATTGCTCACACAAGTCATTTTTGTCCTTCTATGTTGAAATTGGTTCAGTATTGTTTAGCCCCCTTTCAAATAGAATTTATGCCCTACAGAATTTGACTTTATATGCCCACTTTGTCCAATAGAAGCTCAGTTCTCTCATAGGAGAAAGAAGAAAAGTGATAGGCTCATCCCTAGAGCAGCACTAACAGAGTTGTGAATTAGCTGCCCAGTTTTTATTCAACAACCAGAGACGATAACTGATAGAATCTGTATGTAGGGAGTTAAAGCAGAACCCCTGCATATTTGAGAAATGCACATTTGTGCAATGTTTTGCTGCATACTGTGGAGTCTTAAAGGTTTGCTTGCTGTCATTTTTTTCCTCATTTAAAAAGTTTTACTTCTAAAGAAATGAATAGTAATTTTGAAACATATGTATACAATTGTGACCACTCATGCGAGATGAAGAGTTCAGTCATATCAGTAACCCTATAAAAACTCTTTTATTCTACATGGAGCAAGGGCATCTCATGGGGGCAGCCATGTTAGCATCACATGACCAGCTGAATACTACTCGCCTAATCTCAGTAACTGCCCTGTTATTGGACAATTTCACTCATGGATTAAATTAATCCTGGCTTACTGTGCATAGTGAATTTCTACCATGGCATTGATAACTGAAAATGACTGTGTTTGAATGATGCAGCATCCAGGCCACTAGGTGTCAGTGTAAGCCAATGTAAGCCACTTCGACATGCTTCAAAAAATGACCAAGTGCACCTTTAAATTCTGAGATCAATAGTGAAAATGTTTCTATTTTTTTCTTTTTTCCCCCTCTAGTTTAAAGGAATAGTTAAAAATGAACCCAAAAATGAAATTTCTGGAAACCCATATGACTTTATTTCTTATATGGAACACAAAAGGAGTTGTTTTGAACATCATGGTCCATCTTTTCAGTAGCGACTCACTTTAAAGTTTAAAATAAGACCTGAAAGGCCTGCCATATTTAAAAAATGATGGCATATGATAGGATTTGATGAGAAACAACCCCTGATATTTGGACCCTAATGTGCATCTGTATGATACGAGTAAATTTCTCCTAGATATGCAACAACAAACACAACTTTGAGAAATGCAGGCAGACCAAAGTATGAACAAGTCATAAAGCTGCCTTGTATTATCTTTTAATTTTACTGCTGAACTGAGTAGAGGTTACAGTTGGCATGTCGAGTAAGCTCTCATTCTGTATTTACGCTGACAGCTTTACTCTTGGCTTCCTTCAGCAGTTTTGATGTCTGTGACTTATGCTGAGCTGTGACCCTGTGTTCCATTCTATATGTCTCATAATCGCACAGTGTCTCAGACTGTGCTGAATCTGCTCAGTTTTAGAATTAGAAGCTTGAATGCTGGTTGTAGAATTCTAGAACTGGAGCTAGATCACATTGGAAGATGGAATCCGATTGGATCCATCACATTGGAACCATTGGAACTCAGCCAGATAAAAAGTGCTTTCTTTGTGTTAGCCTAGCTTTAAAGATGATAAACTGCACAATGGCCCTAAACGGTATTAAGAAACTTAAGCCACACTGTATGAAGTCAGATCCCTCAAGTTCACATTAACTAAGTTTGACAACCATAAAGTGTTCTAATTCATTTTGTCTTAATTTTGAATAATATACCATTTGTTTTATGATTTATTTTTTTGTTGTTGTTGTTGCTTGAAACATGTGTTTGTACTATCTTTTTAACATAGTTACTTGTTGTAATGTTTTGTATTTAATTCAGTGAAATTCATACTCTATTTAAATGTGACTTAAGTGTCTTAAAAACATTGTCACTCTTAAATCTAAAGGTTCTTGAGTGGTTCTTTGCAGCATCTTATGTTAGGCAAAACCTTGTTCTTATCAAGAACCATTGTGTTTAGGGTTCTAAATTTGGCTAAATGGTTCTTTTGAGCTCTTTGGAGGCAAAAAAGGTTCTTGATGATATTACATTGCAGAATTTTCAGATCAGTTTATTGGTTCTTCTAGTTCTTGAAGCATCTATAGTAGCTGTCTTTCACTCCTCATATGTAAGTTGCTTTAGATAAAAGTGTCTGCTAAATGTAAATATAAGAGGAATGGTGAAGCCCTTAAAGAACTAGATTCTAAAAGTTCTTTGTGGAGCTTTAAATGGCTCTCCTGTGGCATCAGACAGGAAAACTCTTGTTGATTCTAATTGGAACCTTTATAGTTAAGAGCATTGGATAGTTTAGAGTCTGAGACAGGGCTAGTTTGTTTGAGCTGCATTAAATAACTGGCTCTGTCTGGTGCAGAGCAAACCCATTTTCATTCTGAGTTACTGTTTGCATTGCAAATGAAGCAGCTCTGCTTTGGGGAAAGATGGCCAGACCTTACAGCTGCACTCAGCAAAAAAAGTTTATTTTAGCATCAGATTAAGAGGGGAAATTTTCTGCATTAGAGCAGCCGTGCAGTGAAACAGGGCAGGCTTGAGTAATCCAAGCTTTAAATGTGACCTGCAGATCAGAGACCTCTTTGTTTAATGTCAAATGGTGAGATAAGTGTTTGTTTTACTGTTCTGTGTAATATCTGACAAGCTATTATGGCACTCAGATGATGAAGGCTGCCAAGAAGGCTAACAATTTCACAGTCAGAAATATCTGGCACTGTATCATTGGTGAGTCAGAGCTGTAAATAACATTTGATTTCATTAAAATGCAATTAAAGTTCCTGTTAAAACCGCTTGAAAATGTGTAATTTCTGCAGCGCCAAATGGAATTGAAAAAACAGGTTTCACAAATACTCTCCAGTCTCTCATTGCTGGAACAAACAGGTAGTCCCGTCCCAAACTCGCGCCACTGGTTGAGCAAGAAGTTAACTTGATATGTTGACTGAAATATACAGTCATCCACATGATTGAAGTTCGATTAAATTAATATGTAACATAATTGCTTAATTGCATTTCATGTTGAATTTGAATACAAGTTATTTTTTTACTTAAAGGTGCTACGTGAAATCAAACTAAGCTTAGTTTAATTAACACATTATTTTTATAATATATTTATTTAATTATTTACAAAAAATGCATTAAGTCTAGCTACAGTGACCTAACCACAGAAATGAGGAGCCATCCATGATCTTACCTGTGCTTATGACATTGCACTGTAAATATAAGGGCAAGTACATAATGGGGTTTAAAGTGTGGACCATGACAAATCAACAAATTATGGACAAAGTTCCCTATCTGTCACTCACTCGACGTTGGTGTTGATGTAGTGACACTAGGGGTCACTCTTGGGAGCCCGAGACACCTCTGGTCTTTGATAAAAGGCCAATGAAAATTGGCGAGTGGTATTTGCATGCCACTCCCCCTAACATACGGGTATAAAAGGAGCTGGTATGCAACCACTCATTCAGATTTTCTCTTCGGAGCCGAACGGTCATGCTCACTGAGCTGAATACTACTGTTCATTCACCTCTGCTGGATCTGACGGCGCATTTCAGTGGCTTCTCCCTCCTCTGCACTGGTGCACTGCAGAGAACGCCCCTGGGCGCTTCGGCAGAAAACCTAGAGAGTATATTTTCTGAAAGAGCCTTTTTCCCCTCTAAAAGAGTATATATTTCTCTAAAAGAGCGCACACACGGAACATCTTTTTTAAGACGCGTCTTTTCAAAGATGCCTTTCCGATTGTGTGTTATTCCTGGTTGTGCTCGTTATCTCTCGCCTTCTAACGGTCACGATCACTGTCTTTTGTGTCTGGGCACTGCTCACGCGGAGACAGCGTTCGTGGATGGTCATGTTCTCATTGCGAGAATATGTCCATGGCAACGTTGCGGTTGCGGCTCGCCTTCGTAAGAAAGCGAGCCACCCCAGAGGCTCCCGCCTTGGTCCTTTTACCCACGGGTTTGAGGCCAGCGCGGCTAGCACTGGGGGCGATTTGGGGACCCCAATGGGACCACCTCTGCCGGGTATCCCCCCGCGGACCTCCCATTCCCCAGCACGCTCGTCTGTCCTGATTGGGCTTCCGGGTGAGTCCGCCGGCTCGTCTCACGGTGAGTTCGACCTCTTATTCGGAGCCGCGAAAGTGATGAGCTCTCGAGCGCAGCATCAGAGAGCGGGCTCGTCCAATCGGAAGCCTCAGCTGGGCTCCTCCCTTCGGGGTCGATCGCCCAGTCACAGGCTGACGCGGAGATGACGACATGCTTTCCCAGGCAGCTGCGAGCGTCGGTTAGAGTGGATTTCACCGCTCTTCCCTGAACCCTCGCGGCTCGTTGATTGGTTCCTGGGCTTGCGGCGCCGCTCAAAGCCACACCCCGCCCCGTTCCTTTATTCCCGGAAGTGCATGAAGAGCTGACAAGGTCACGGGAGGCACTTTTTACTGCCCGGTCCCGATCTTTTCAGCTTCCCCGCTCTCACTAGCCTCGAAGGTGGGGCGGCCAAGGGTTATTCGGCAATCCCCCGGTGGATAAAGGCGCTCACGGTGCACCTATGCCCGCAGAGCACCGCCACCTGGCGCGGGTGCCCAAAACCCCCGTCCAAGGCCTGTAGGTTTATGTCGTCTCTGACGGCCAAGGCCTACGGTGCCGCTGGACAAGCCGCCTCCGCCCTGCACGCCATGGCTCTCCTGCAAGTCCACCAAGGCGCTAAAGGAACTGCACGAGGGTAGTTCCGCCCCGGGATTGATGCAGGAACTGCGCTCGGTGACCGACCTCGCTCTCCAAGCGACGGAGGTCACGGCGCGGTCTCTCGGGCAGACGATGGCCACACTAGTGGTCCAGGAGTGCCACCTTTGGCTCAACCTGGTCGAGATGGGTGAGGCCGACAAGACAATTCCTTGCTGCCCCATTTCCCAGGCGGGCCTATTCGGCGACACCGTCGAGGACTTTGCCCAGCAGTTCTCGATGGTAGAGCAGTAGATGGATGCTAGCCGGCATATCCTGCCCCGGCGCGGCTCAAGATCCCGCACCCCATCTACTCATCGCCAAGGGCATCCCCCTGCGGTGACTGCACCGGCTCCGCCGCAGCCCGCCCCTTCGACCTGGCCCCGTCGTAGAGCCCACCGCAGGAAGCAGACGCCACCTGTCTCACGGCCGCCCAGAACCCGTGAAAGGCTTCAAAGTGCCCTTGAGACGGGGACCCAGGGACAACGAAACCTGCTGCTCTGGAGCTGGTAAGCAGATCTTCATCTTTTTGTTACCTTTTGCATTTAATTGCGCTGCATGCCCAAGTGGCTGCAATACTCAAGAGCTCAGCAAGAGTGGTTTCCTTGTTCCCTGGGTCACGTATCCGGTGTGTACGGCTGGCATCACGACCACCGTCCACCACTCCATTTGGCAGGTTGGCGCTCCAGCGGCGGTCTCCTGCCCTGAGCGCCCAGCTGTGGCACAAATCCACCCCCGATGTGACAGTCTCCAAGGGTCACGAGGACAGGCCTCTTGCTCCCCCATCCCAGGCTGTTCCGGGGGTGGTCACAAGGAGCCAGGTAATTGCTTCGATGTCCTTGGACTCAGCACGGCCACGACGTGGTGTGGCACCTCGAGCTCCGCCCCGCCGCGAGGCCCCACCTGCTGGTACATCCGATGACGTTGTCCCTTTGGTCCCCCTTGCGCGGAACTTGGACGCATGGCTTGTGCCTTCCAAACCGTCACGAGGGCTGGTCCGGACCGTCCGACTCGGCTGCGCGATTCACTTCGCCGGGCATCCGCCCAGGTTCAGCGGTGTCCACTTCACCTTGGTGAAAGACAAAAACGCTGCTACCTTGCGCGGAGATCGCTACCCTCCTACGGAAGGACGCGATAGAACCTGTCCCTCCAGCCGAGATGAAGAAAGGGTTTTACAGCCCCTACTTCATTGTACCGAAAAAAGGCGGTGGGTTGCGGCCAATCTTGGACCTGCGAGTACTGAACCGGGCTTTACACAGACTCCCGTTCAAGATGCTGATGCAAAGACGCATTCTAGCGAGCGTCCGGCATCAAGATTGGTTCACGGCGGTAGACCTGAAGGATGCGTACTTTCACGTCTCGATCCTGCCTCGACACAGACCCTTCCTGCGGTTCGCATTCGAGGGTCAGGCGTATCAGTACAAGTCCTCCCTTTCGGCCTGTCCCTGTCTCCTCGCGTCTTTACGAAGATCGCAGAGGCTGCCCTTGCCCCGTTAAGGGAGGTGGGCATTCACATTATTCACAACTATTTAGAAGACTGGCTAATCTTAGCTCACTCTCGAGACGTGTTGTGCGCACACAGGGACCTGGTGCTCTCACACCTCAGCCGACTAGGGCTTCAGGTCAACTGGGAAAAGAGCAAGCTCCTCCCGGTTCAGAGCATCTCTTTTCTCGGTTTGGAGTTGGACTCAGTCTCCTTGACGGCGCACCTTACAAACGAGCACGCCCAGTCGGTGCTGGCCTGTTTGAAGGCGTTCAAACAGAAAACAGCGGTTCCACTGAAACTTTTTCAGAGGCTCCTGGGGCATACGGCATCCTCGGCGGTGGCCACCCCGCTCGGGTTGATGCATATGAGGCCGCTTCAGCACTGGCTCCAGACTCGAGTCCCGAGACGGGCATGGCGCCACGGGACACACCGCGTGGCCATTACGTCGATCTGTCACCGTCTTTTCAGCCCTTGGACCGACCTCTCATTTCTACAAGCAGGTGTTCCCCTAGAACTGGTCTCCAGGCGTGCCGTGGTCATGACAGACGCCTCCAAAACGGGCTGGGGCACTGTTGGCAACGGGCACGCTGCCGCCGGCCTCTGGACGGGTCCGCGGCTGCGTTGGCACATCAACTGCCTCGAGTTACTGGCAATTCTGCTCGCCCTGCGGAGGTTCCGGCCGTTGATCCAGGGCAAGCACGTGCTAGTTCGGACAGACAGCACGGCAGCGGTAGCATATGTCAACCGCCAAGGCGGTCTGCGCTCCCGCTGTATGTCACAACTCGCCTGCCATCTCCTCCAACGGAGTCAGCAGCACCTCAAGTTGCTGCAAGCCACTCACATCCCGGGGAACCTCAACACTTCGGCGGACGCGGCGTCACAACAGGTTACCCTCAAGGGAGAGTGGAGACTCCACCTTCAGGTGGTCCAGCTGATTTGGAGTCGATTCGACAGGCACAGGTGCACCTGTTCGCCTCCCAAGAATCCTCCCCACTGCCCGCTCTGGTACGCCCTGACCGAGGCCTTCCTCGGCATAGACGCGCTGGCACACAGCTGGTCCCCTGGCATTGGCAAATATGCGTTTTCCCCAGTGAGCCTGCTTGCACAGACCCTGTGCAAGGTCAGGGAGGACGAGGAGAAGGTCATCCTGGTAAGCACCCTACTGGCCCGCCCAGACATGGTGCTCGGACCTCACGCTCCTCGCGACAGCTCCCCCCGGGCAAATTCCCCTGAGTAAGGACCTTCTTTCTCAGGGAAGGGGCACTATCCGGCACCTGCGCCCAGACCTCTGGAATTTCCATGTCTGGTCCCTGGACAGGACGCGGAAGACCTAAGCTGTCTCCCACCTGCGATGTAAGACACGTTCACTCAGGCTAGGGCTCCCTCTACGAGGCGCCTGTATGCCTTTTTAAGTGGCGTCTGTTCGCTAAGTGGTGTTCTTCCCGTCAGGAAGACCCCCAGAGATGCGCAGTCAGATCAGTGCTTTCCTTCCTGCAAGAGAGGTTGGAAGGGAGGCTGTCCCCTTCCACCTTGAAGGTGTACGTTGCTGCCATAGCAACACACCATGACGCAGTCGACGGTAAGTTTTAGGGAAGCATGATCTGATCATCAGGTTCCTAAGAGGCGCCAGGAGGCTGAATCCCTCCAGGCCGTGCCTCGTTCCCTCATCGGACCTCTGTAGTTTTTCAGGGTCTACAGAGAGCCCCCTTTGAGCTTTGCAGTCAGCCGAGCTTAAGGCACTCTCCTTGAAGACTGCCCTCCTGACTGCGCTCACTTCCATCAAGAGGGTAGGTGACCTGCAAGCGTTCTCTGTCAGCGAAACGTGCCTAGAGTTCGGTCCGGGTTATTCTCACGTGATCCTGAGACCCCGACCGGGCTATGTGCCCAAGGTTCCCACCACTCCTTTTAGGGACCAGGTGGTGAACCTGCAAGCGCTGCCCCAGGAGGAGGCAGACCCAGCCCTGTCGTTGCTGTGTCCGGTGCGTGCTTTACGCATCTATTTGGATTGCACGCAGAACTTAAGAGTCTCTGAGCAGCTCTTTGTCTGCTTTGGTGCACAGCGGAAAGGAAGCGCTGTCTCCAAGCAGAGGATCGCCCACTGGCTCATTGATGCCATAACTATGGCATATCTCGCCCAAAACATGCCGTCCCCGGTAGGGCTATGAGCCCATTCTACCCGTGGTGTAGCGGCTTCTTGGGCCCTGGCCAGAGGTGCCTCTCTAACAGACATTTGCAGAGCAGCGGGCTGGGCAACACCCAACACCTTTGCAAGGTTCTACAACCTCCGGGTGGAACCGGTTTCGTCCCAGGTCGCCGGCCGGGTGTATCGCTTGCACATAGCGCCTTCCACCTCCTTTTGAGCTGAAGACATGCGCTGTTAATTCCCAGTAGTGTTCACAAAAGTTGTTCCCTGGTTGACTTCCTCCGAGCCCTGTGACAGTCGAGTTTTCGGAGAGACTCGCTGCCGGCCCAGTACACGCGCTAACTAAGAGCCCGGTTCTGGGGTAGGTGCTCCGCAGTGTGTGTGGCGGTTCCCTGTAAGGCTAACCCCATGCGATCTATATCTTCCGCTAATTCATTTCCCTGCTGGCAAACTGCGTCTTCCTTGGGCAGAGCCCCTCTGCCCCAGTCTCCATGTTGTAGTAACTCCTCCCCCATTGGGCAGGATCTACCTTGAAGGCTCTCCACATGGTTGGAAAGACCAGGTGATGTATTCTTCCACTTAAATATCCCCCCCTCTCTTGGGGTGAGGTGTGGTCTCCGCGGTGTCCTCCCCTTTGGGGGGACACCCCCCGACTAGACCTGGCGGCCCAGTTGGATAATCCCCCTTCTCTTTTAGGGAGTGGAAAAAGAGAAGGGGAAAGAGGCCACGACTGGGTTAAGCCTGTCTCTATCTCTGGTTAGTTGACTTGTCCCCAAAAAGGGCCATTCGACACTCATAACTGTGTTGGGGGAGGTTACGTGTCGACCTGGTGTGCTGGCTATGAGGCACACAGCAAGTCTGCCCACCACACACTGCCAGTTCACGTAACACAGTTCAGCCTTGTAGCGTTTTGTATAGGGACCCCTAGTGTCACTACATCGACACCAACGTCGAGTGAGTGACAGATAGGGAACGTCATGGTTACTGGTGTAACCTCCGTTCCCTGATGGAGGGAACGAGACGTTGGTCCCTCCTGCCACAACGCTGAACTACCCGCTGAAATGGCCGGACCTTATATCGGCTCCTCAGTGTAAAACCTGAATGAGTGGTTGCATACCAGCTCCTTTTATACCCGTATGTTCGGGGGAGTGGCATGCAAATACCACTCGCCAATTTTCATTGGCCTTTTATCAAAGACCAGAGGTGTCTCGGGCTCCCAAGAGTGACCCCTAGTGTCACTACATCGACACCAATGTCTCGTTCCCTCCATCAGGGAACGGAGGTTACACCAGTAACCATGACGATTTCATCCTGTCTAACATGATGTATGTTCTATGTTTGATATTAGGAAATAAGCTGGCCTTGTTTGCCTTCAGATATTCCTAAATATTACTTAAATGATTAGGAGCCTGAGGAAAGGAAAACAATATCTGTTATGGAGTACGAAACAAACATTTTCACAAGCATCGTCCCAACACAGTAAAGTGTTTTACCCATGGGAACAGTCCTAATGTTATTATTAGTCTTGCTGAATTTATTTATAAAAAATATTTATGAAATAATTATTTTTCTGTAAATGTTTTATGACAAATTGTAGCCTAAAAATATTTAGACTTTAACTACAACTGCCACAGTTGTAATAAACTAGTCTAACAGAAGGCACCTAATAAATTAGCAAATTTCATATGAAACTGCAACATTTTCTGTCAAAATACCACAGATACTGTTACTGCTGTAAAATCATAATTAATTTTAGTAAGGGTGATGATGTGAATTTGAAATACAGATCCCTTGTGCGACGGTTAGGTTCTATGGTGGCCTGCGCGAGTCGTGCCACACTGAGAACATTCGCATGGAATAGTTATAGTTCTCTTCAAATTAAACTGCGATTGGGAGTGTTTTTTAATGTCTGAAAAATGTTATTCATGGCTTTAACCCCTATCATTTTATCTGTCCCAGCATGCACATTTCTTCCTCTATCTGCCTCTCTCATTGTTTTTCATAGTCTGAGCAGTACAGTATGTAATTGTACAGGCTGTATGTGAAGTGAACTTTGACCCCCATCAGTTTGACATGTATTTATGCACATTGTGTTGTGAAACAGCACATCTGAAAGGGTTGTCCCAGATGTGTATGACTTTCTCTTTCTACAGAACACAAACAAATGTTTTTAGAAGAATATCTCAGCTCTGTAGGTCCATTCAATGCAAGTGTATGGTGGCTAGAATTTTGAAGCTCTAAAAAACATATATATAAACAATAATAAAAAAATAAAAAATTGTAAAAAATTAAAACAAAGAAAGGTTTTGAAAAAAGATGCTGATTGACAGGTGAATAAGCGGTGCTTTTCTGCTGTTCAAACTCATTCAAACGGATGAGCATTTACGCTACAAGCCCAATGTGGTCTAATGCATTTTCCACCGCATGGTTGAAGTGGATAAATCTCAATATATTTTGTACCCCATGCACACCTTTCTTTACGTAATGTCATCCCGTTTCATCTTAATAACACATCTTAAAACACATCTTAATACCAGGTGTAAACAGGGCTTTTCTGTTCTCACCTACTGTATTCTATGCATTCTTTGTGTTCTCTCCATTTATTGTTCTCTTGATCTCTCCTTCATTTCTGTTCTCTACTTTTACATTTATGTTTTTTCTGTTATCACAAATTAATCTGTTCTTTCTGTTTCTCCATTTTATTTATTTATTTATTTTTTTTGTCTATTCTTTCTGTTCGTCTTTGAGAGGAGCTGCTGCTGTCTGACACCTGTTACTGTGCGTGTAGGTGTTTTTGGAATGTCGCTAGACATTCATCATACAGTATATCTGGATCATTAGGCCCTAGAGTAAAAAAGTGTGTGTGTTTGTATTTGTGTGTGTGTGACTATTAGAATATATGAGGGAGTGAGACTTTATACAGGGGATTGAGAATAGTGAGACATTGTTGTAATGAAAAGGTCCCCCTCTTCTCTGTTCTGATCTCAGATCTGACTCATCACTTAAAACCATCTGCACATCTCTGTCTCTCTCTCTCTCTATCTTATGTTCCCTGCCAGTTTGTGTCCGTGACCCAGTAAAGATGCTTTCAGATGCATTTAAGATGATTATCACTTTAACTGAATCAGGTTAAAGTCATTCCCTGAAGCTCACTTTTGAGCACTGATCTAGGGTCAATATCGTACAGCTCGTACTTATGTAACACAAGAAAGTGGCAAAATATCAGCAGCAAAGTGCACTTTCTGTGCGTACTTTATTAGGGACAGCCATACTCTGCTTAGTGTGTGGGTTTAGTCAGTGTGTGTTGTACACCACTGCCACCCGCTGGCGAGGAGAGGAAATGGCATGTGTGGGAAGGGAGGTTTTGCTGCTGTATGAAATGAACCTTTTTGCAGCAGTCTGTCAGCCTATAACGTGTCTATTGTATGCCACTAGGGGGCAATGTGTATTTACATAAGGGCTCAATGTACATAATATTCAATCTGCAGAGGCAGCTCTGTGCAAAGGAAATGGTGTTGTTCTTTTGTCTCTCTTCAAGACATAGGTACAAAGCTTCTGCTTGGTAAATGCACAGTTTTGGTGCATTTTAACAAAAGGAAGTCAAGTACTTGAACCAGTCAACATGCTCTTGTTTTGTTTCCAATAAAACAGATTTGCATGTGCTTTGGATAAATATTAATGTTGTTTTAAGCTAGATGTTATGCAGAATGCATATTCACAGAGGACATTTGTGAAGTACTCAGGTAGTTCAAATTGTATCTCTTTTTCTGCCTCAAATCGCAGAAATGAAAATTCTGTCATCCATTACTTGCTAAAACTGTGTCGTTCCAAACCTGTGTGACTTTCGTTCTTCCGTGAAACGCAAAAGGAGATAATATGCAGAATGTTAGCCTCAGTCACCATTTAATTTTATTTTATGGAAAAAAGATGTATGGAAAGTGAATGGTGACTGAGACTAACATACCGCCTTGGTATCTCTATTTGTGTTCCATGGAAGAAAGTAAGTTTGGAACAACATGAGAATTTTCTAATTTTTCATTCATAATTTTCATTTTGGGGGGAACTATCCCTTTAAGCTGCACTTACCAACTGTGTGAATCTCATTGCATTAGTTAACAAAACCAAATTGCATTTATTGTAAAAAAAGGGATAGTTCACCCCCAAAATGAAAATTCTCTCATCATTTACTCACCCTCATGCCATCCCAGATGTAAACTACTTTCTTCTGCTGAACACAAACAAAGGTTATTAGAAGGATATCTCAGCTCTGTTGGTACATACAATGCAAGTGAATGGTGACCAGAACTCAGAAGGTCTAAAAAGCACATACAGGCAGCATAAAAGCAATCCATAAGACTCCAGTGGTTAAATCAATTTCTTCTGATGCAATAATAATAATTATAATAATTATATTTATTTATCACACATTATACGTTTTGCACATATACAGTGAAATTCTTTTTTTCACATATCCCAGCTAAGCTGGTCAATATGACCAGCCCCAATCAATAGGTGGCTGAATACGTAAGTGAAATTGAAATTGAAAGTGTAGTATAGTAGAAAGTGCACTATACATTTATAGAAGAAAATGATTTAAATACTGATCTGTTTTTCACCCACACCTATAATATCGCTTGTGAAGATATATGGATTTAACCACTGGAGTCTTATGGGTGACTTTTATGCTGCCTTTATCTCCTTTTAGGACCTTCTGAATTCTGGTCACCATTCACTTGCATTGTGAGGACCAACAGAGGTGAAATATTCTTCTAAAAACATTTGTGTTCTGCAGAAGATAGTCAGTCATATACATCTCGGGTGGCACAAGTGAGTAATTGATGAGATAATTTTCATTTTTGAGTGAACTATCCCTTTAAAGAATTTAAACTACAGTCGTAGCTACACTACAAGCTACTTACAAAAAGAACATTGAAGCTGTTTAAATAAGAACATATATTTAGATATAAAACAATCAGATGATATTATTTTATTAATTTAAGAATTCATTGATACTATCTGATATTTAATTAGAGTGACATTTCCTTACAATAATTAACGTCATGGTTACTGGTGTAACCTCCGTTCCCTGATGGAGGGAACGAGACGTTGTTGTCGATGTAGTGACACTAGGGGTCACTCTTGGGAGCCCGAGACACTTCTGGTCTTTGATAAAAGGCCAATGAAAATTGGCGAGTGGTATTTGCATGCCACTCCCCCGAACATACGGGTATAAAAGGAGCTGGTATGCAACCACTCATTCAGGTTTTACGCTGAGGAGCCGATATAAGGTCCGGCCATTTCAGCGGGTAGTTCAGCGTTGTGGCAGGAGGGACCAACGTCTCGTTCCCTTCATCAGGGAACGGAGGTTATACCAGTAACCATGACGTTCCCTATCTGTCACTCACTCGACGTTGGTGTCGATGTAGTGACACTAGGGGTCCCTATACAAAATGCCACAAGGCTGAACGGTGTTACGTGAACTGGCGGTGTGCGGTGGGCAGACTTGCTGTGTGCCTCATAGCCAGCACACCAGGTCGACACGTAACCTCCCCCAACACAGTTATGAGTGTCAAACGGCCCTTTTTGGGGACAAGTCGACTACCTAAAGATAGAGACAGGCTTAACCCAGTCTTGGCCTCTTTCCCCTTCTCTTTTTCCACTCCCTAAAAAAGAAGGGGGATTATCTGATTGGGCCGCCAGGTCTAGTCGGGGGCTGTCCCTCCCAAGGGGAGGACACCGCGGAGACCACACCTTGCCCCAAGAGAGGGGTGGGATATTTAAGTGGAAGAATACATCACATGGTCTTTCCAACCATGTGGAGAGCCTTCAAGGTAGATCCTGCCCAATGGGGGAGGAGTTACTACAACATGGAGACTGGGGCAGAGGGGCTCTGCCCAAGGAAGACGCAGTTTGCCAGCAGGGAAATGAATTAGCGGAAGATATAGATCGCATGGGGTTAGCCTTACAGGGAACCGCCACACACACTGCGGAGCACCTACCCCAGAACTGGGCTCTTAGTTAGCGTGTGTACTGGGCCGGCAGCGAGTCTCTCCAAAAACTCGACTGCCACAGGGCTCGGAGGAAGTCAACCAGGGAACAACTTTTGTGAACACTACTGGGAATTAACAGCGCACGTCTTCAGCTCAAAAGGAGGTGGAAGGCGCTATGTGCAAGCGATACACCCGGCCGGCTATCCCGGGCTTATCTGCTTGTGTTGCGTGCCACTACCTGGGACGAAACCGGTTCCACCCGGAGGTTGTAGAACCTTGCAAAGATGTTGGGTGTTGCCCAGCCCGCTGCTCTGCAAATGTCTGTTAGAGAGGCACCTCTGGCCAGGGCCCAAGAAGCCGCTACACCACGGGTAGAATGGGCTCGTAGCCCTACCGGGGGCGGCATGTTTTGGGCGAGATATACCATAGTTATGGCGTCAATGAGCCAGTGGGCGATCCTCTGCTTGGAGACAGCGCTTCCTTTCCGCTGTGCACCAAAGCAGACAAAGAGCTGCTCAGAGACTCTAAAGTTCTGCGTGCGATCCAAATAGATGCGTAAAGCATGCACCGGACACAGCAACGACAGGGCTGGGTCTGCCTCCTCCTGGGGCAGAGCTTGCAGGTTCACCACCTGGTCCCTAAAAGGAGTGGTGGGAACCTTGGGCACATAGCCCGGTCGGGGTCTCAGGATCACGTGAGAATAGCCCGGACCGAACTCCAGGCACGTTTCGCTGACAGAGAATGCTTGCAGGTCACCTACCCTCTTGATGGAAGTGAGTGCAGTCAGGAGGGCAGTCTTCAAGGAGAGTGCCTTAAGCTCAGCTGACTGCAAGCTCAAAGGGGGCTCTCTGTAGACCCTGAAAAACTACAGAGGTCCGATGAGGGAACGAGGCGTGGCCTGGAGGGATTCAGCCTCCAGGCGCCTCTTAGGAACCTGATGATCAGATCATGCTTCCCTAAGGACTTACCGTCGACTGCGTCATGGTGTGCTGCTATGGCAGCAACGTACACCTTCAAGGTGGAAGGGGACAGCCTCCCTTCCAACCTCTCTGCAGGAAGGAAAGCACTGATCTGACTGCGCATCTCTGGGGGTCTTCCCGATGGGCAGAACACCACTTAGTGAACAGACGCCACTTAAAAAGGCATACAGGCGCCTCGTAGAGGGAGCCCTAGCCTGAGTGAACGTGTCTACCATCACAGGTGGGAGACAGCTTAGGTCTTCCACATCCCGTCCAGGGGCCAGACATGGAGATTCCAGAGGTCTGGGCGCGGGTGCCGGATGGTGCCCCTTCCCTGAGAAAGAAGGTCCTTCCTCAGGGGAATGTGCCCGGGGGGAGCTGTCGCGAGGAGCGTGAGGTCCGAGCACCACGTCTGGGCGGGCCAGTAGGGTGCTTACCAGGACGACCTTCTCCTCGTCCTCCCTGACCTTGCACAGGGTCTGTGCAAGCAGGCTCACTTGGGGAAAACGCATATTTGCGAATGCCAGGGGACCAGCTGTGTGCCAGCGTGTCTATGCCGAGGAAGGCCTCGGTCAGGGCGTACCAGAGCGGGCAGTGGGGAGGATTCTTGGGAGGCGAACAGGTGCACCTGTGCCTGACCGAATCGACTCCAAATCAGCTGGACCACCTGAAGGTGGAGTCTCCACTCTCCCTTGAGGGTAACCTGTTGTGATGTGAGTGGCTCGCAGCAACTTAAGGTGCTGCTGACTTCGTTGGAGGAGACGGCGGGCGAGTTGTGACATACAGCGGGAGCGCAGACCGCCTTGGCGGTTGACATATGCTACCGCTGCCGTGCTGTCCGTCCGAACTAGCACGTGCTTGCCCTGGATCAAGGGCCGGAACCTCCGCAGGGCGAGCAGAATTGCCAGTAACTCGAGGCAGTTCATGTGCCAACGCAGCCGCGGACCCGTCCAGAGGCCGGCGGCTGCGTGCCCGTTGCAAACAGTGCTCAGCCCATTTTGGAGGCATCTGTCATGACCACGACGTGCCTGGAGACCAGTTGTAGGGGAACACCTGCTCGTAGAAACGAGAGGTCGGTCCAAGGTCTGAAAAGACGGTGACAGACCGATGTAATGGCCAGGCGGTGAGTCCCGTGGCGCCATGCCCGTCTCGGGACTCGAGTCTGGAGCCAGTGCTGAAGCGGCCTCATATGCATCAACCCGAGCGGGGTGGCCACCGCCGAGGATGCCATATGCCCCAGGAGCCTCTGAAAAAGTTTCAGTGGAACCGCTGTTTTCTGTTTGAACACCTTCAAACAGGCCAGCACCGACTGGGTGCGATCGTTCGTAAGGCGCGCCGTCAAGGAGACTGAGGTGTGAGAGCACCAGGTCCCTGTGTGCGCACAACACGTCTCGAGAGTGAGCTAAGATTAGCCAGACATCGAGATAGTTGAGAATGCTAATGCCCACCTGCCTTAACGGGGCAAGGGCAGCCTCTGCGATCTTCGTAAAGACGCGAGGAGACAGGGACAGGCCGAAAGGGAGGACTTTGTTCTGATATGCCTGACCCTCGAACGTGAACCGCAGGAAGGGCCTGTGTCGAGGAAGGATCGAGACGTGAAAGTACGCATCCTTCAGGTCTACCGCCGCGAACCAATCTTGATGCCGGACGCTCACTAGAATGCGTCTTTGCATCAGCATCTTGAACGGGAGTCTGTGTAAAGCCCGGTTCAGTACTCGCAGGTCCAAGATTGGCCGCAACCCACCACCTTTTTTCGGTACAATGAAGTAGGGGCTGTAAAACCCTTTCTTCATCTCGGCTGGAGGGACAGGTTCTATCGCATCCTTCCGTAGGAGGGTAGCGATCTCCGTGCAAGGTAGCAGCGTTTTCGTCTTTCACCAAGGTGAAGTGGACACCGCTGAACCTGGGCGGATGCCCGGCGAAGTGAATCACGCAGCTGAGTCGGACGGTCCGGACCAGCCCTCGTGACGGATTGGAAAGCGCAAGCCATGCGTCCAAGTTCCGCGCAAGGGGGACCAAAGGGACAACATCATCGGATATACCGGCAGGTGGGGCCTCACGGTGGGGCGGAGCTCAAGGTGCCACACCACGTCGTGGCCGTGCTGAGTCCGAGGACATCGAAGCACTTACCTGGCTCCTTGTGGCCACCCCCGGAACAGTCTGGGACCGGGGAGGAAGAGGCCTGTCCTCGTGACCCGTGGAGACTGTCACATCGGGGGCGGATTTGTGCCACAGCTGGGCGCACAGGGCGGGAGACCGCCGCTGGAGCACCAACCTGCCAAATGGAGTGGTGGACGGTGGTCATGATGTCAGCCGTACACACTGGATACGTGACCCAGGGAACAAGGAAACCACTCTTGCTGCATCCATCTACTGCTCTACCATCGAGAACTGCTGGGCAAAGTCCTCGACGGTGTCGCCGAATAGGCCCGCCTGGGCAATGGGGGCAGCAAGGAATCGTGTCTTGTCGGCCTCACCCATCTTGACCAGGTTGAGCCAAAGGTGGCGCTCCTGGACCACTAGTGTGGCCATCGTCCGCCCGAGAGACTGCGCCGTGACCTCCGTCGCTCGGAGAGTGGGGGCGGTCGCCGAGCGCAATTCCTGCATCAATCCCGGGGCGGAACTACCCTCGTGCAGTTCCTTTAGCGCCTTGGCGGACTTGCAGGAGAGCCATGGTGTGCAGGGCGGAGGCGGCTTGTCCAGCGGCACCTTAGGCCTTGGCCATCAGAGACGACGTTAACCTACAGGCCTTGGACGGGGGCTTTGGGCACCCGCACCAGGTGGCGGCGCTCTGCAGGCATAGGTGCACCGCGAGTGCCTTTATCCACCGGCAAAGGCGGTCCCATTGGGGTCCTCAAATCGCCCCCAGTGCTAGCCGAGCTGGCCTCAAACACGTGGGTAAAAGGACCGATTCGGGAGCCTCTGGGGTGGCTCGCTTTCTTACGAAGGCGCAACGTTGCCATGGACATATTCTCGCAATGAGAACTTGACCATCCACGAACGCTGTCTCCGCGTGAGCAGTGCCCAGACACGAAAGACTGATTGTGAAAGATTGTGACCGTTAGAAGGCGAGAGATAACGAGCACAACCAGGAATAACACACAATCGGAAATGCATCTTTAAAAAGACGCATCTTTAAAAAGACGTTCCGTGTGTGCGCTCTTTTAGAGATATATATATTCTTTTAGAGGGGAAAAATGCTCTTTCAGAAAATATACTCTCTAGTTTTTCTGCCGAAGCGCCCAGGGGCGTTCTCTGCAGTGCACCAGTGCAGAGGAGGGAGAAGCCACTGAAATGCGCCGTCAGATCCAGCAGATGTGAATGAACAGTAGTATTCAGCTCAGTGAGCATGACCGTTCGGCTCCGAAGAGAAAATCTGAATGAGTGGTTGCATACCAGCTCCTTTTATACCCGTATGTTCGGGGGAGTGGCATGAAAATACCACTCGCCAATTTTCATTGGCCTTTTATCAAAGACCAGAGGTGTCTCGGGCTCCCAAGAGTGACCCCTAGTGTCACTACATCGACATCAACGTCGAGCGAGTGACAGATAGGGAACCATGGTTTTAATACAGTCACCATAGTTTACGATTGTATTTGTAGTAAAACCATAGTAAATATTAACCATGGTTACTACAGTCAGTTACTAGAATATTACTGCATTAAAACCATTGTAGATGTACAATATACAGTTGTGCTCAAAAGTTTGCATACCCTTGGAGAATTGGTAATATATGTACTATTTTTAAAGAAAACATGAGTGAGCAGGCAAAACACATTTCTTTTATTTCTTATGAGATTCATATTCAATTGTAGGTTATAACAGAATGGCACAGTCATAAAACAAAACTTGGCAACAATGAAAAAAATGAAATGACCCCTGTTCAAAAGTCTGCATACCCTTAGTTCTTAATACTGTGTATTGCCCCCTTTAGCATCAATGACAGCGTGCAGTCTTTTGTAATAGTTGTCTATGAGGCCCCAAATTCTTGCAAGTGGTATAGTTGCCCATTCGTCTTGGCAAAATGCCTCCAGGTCATGCAAAGTCTTTTGAGATCTCCCCAGAGTGGCTCGATGATATTAAGGTCAGGAGACTGTGATGGCCACTCCAGAACCTTCTGTAGTTCTGGTTCTGCTGTAACCACTGGAGGGTCAACTTGGCCTTGTGCTTAGGGTCATTGTCATGCTGGAAAGTCCAAGAGCGTCCCATGCGCAGCTTTCATGCAGAAGAATGCAAATTGTCTGCCAATATTTTCTGATAACATGCTGCATTCATCTTGCCATACATTTTCATAAGATTACCCGTGCCTTTAGAGCTCACACACCCCCAAAACATCAGTGAGCCACCACCATGCTTCACAGTGGGGATGGTATTCTTTTCACTATAGGCCTTGTTGACCCCTCTCCAAACAAAGCTCTATTTTGGTCTCGTCACTCCAAATTACAGTGTGCCAGAAGCTGTGAGGCGTGTCAAGGTGTTGTCGGGCATATTGTAACCGGGCTTTTTTGTGGCATTGGCGCAGTAAAGGCTTCTTTCTGGCAACTCGATGATGCAGCTCATTTTTGTTCAAGTATCGTAGTATTGTGCTCCTTGAAACAACCACACCGTCTTTTTCCAGAGCAGCCTGTATTTCTCCTGAGGTTACCTGTGGGTTTTTCTTTGTATCCCGAACAACTGTTCTGGCAGTTGTGGCTGAAATCTTTCTTGGTCTACCTGACCTTTTGCTTGGTATCAAGAGATCCCCGAATTTTCCACTTCTTAATAAGTGATTGAACAGTACGGACTGGCATTTTCAAGGCTTTGGATATCTTGTTATATCCTTTTCCATCTTTATAAAGTTCCATTACCTTGTTACGCAGGTCTTTTGACAGTTCTTTTCTGCTCCCCATGTCTCAGTATCTAGCCTGCTCAGTGCTTCCACGTGAGAGCTAACAAACTCATTGACTGTTTATACACAGGCACAAACTGCAATTTAAAAATGCCACAGGTGTGGGAAATTAACCTTTAATTGCCATTTAAACCTTTGTGTGTCACCTTGTGTGTCTGTAACAAGGCCAAACATTCAAGGGTATGTAAACTTTTGATCAGGACCATTTGGGTAATTTCTGTTATCATTATGATTTAAAAAGGAGCCAAACAACTATGTGATGATAAATGGCTTCATATGATCACTATCCTTAAATAAAAGACAGTTTTTTTGCATGATCAGTCATATTTTCAAAATCAATGCCAAAGTTTCACAATTTCTGCCAGGGTATGCAAAATTTTGAGCACAACTGTATAAAGCTGATTTTTGTGAGAACCTTATGCATATTTCTTCTTAATAGTTTGGCTGTTGCTGCAGTCACAATGCTGTGTTACATTTGTTAAGGCTATATGTATACACTTCATTATACACTGGTGTCATTTATCATCCAGACCAAAGTGCGATGTCACTTTTATGAGCTCATGGGACAATGGAGGGGCTGAAAAGGATTACTGATGTTTTGACAGCTCAACGTGGCACAAAGCGCCATCCCCTGCCCTCTCCTGTCCCCTCCCCTTTCCTTTCTTCCTTGTCCCATCTCCTCCCATCTCACCAACCTCTTCACCCTTATCCGAAGTGTGTCATGTACATGTCAAACAATGTGACATCTGTCATTTGTCAAACAAAAGGCCTGCAGACTGATAGTCCACAGACAATTGCCCCAGAGCTCCCTGGAGGTTAGCCGGGGAAGAGGGAGGTGAATCAGTGCTTCCGTCCCAGGGGAGAAAGCCCCCAGATGGGACCGAGGTGGTCACAAATGCCCCTTGGCAGACTGTGAATGCTGGAAGGTTAGGCCAGAGCTCTGGTGGGAGCGCTGCATTGTGGTTTTGCCCAACTAGCGATGGCGGCCAAGTGCGCAGGCTGCGGCTAAGCTGATTACCGCGTGAGCAAGAGGCATCGTGTGTGGTGGAAAGCATGATTTTGACAGGGTCTGCCAGACGGAATGGAGGTGAGTCTAAGGAAGTGGGAGGAGGGATATAGATGCAGGTTAAAGTATTAAAGACGTGGTAAGACCTACTGTAATTTGAGGCAAAGCGACATGTTGGATGTGTGTGTATGTGTACGTTTGGGTTGTGTATTGTTATGCACTGAGTGGTGCTGCACAATTATCATAAACTATAACAGGCCTTTATCACACTTCTGCATTTTCAAAGTGGAAACTATGTATTTTATCGTCAAACAATTTTTGCAGCAGTTTTATCAATGGCAGTGCCCATACTGTGGAATTATTATGGTCTCTTTATCAAGTCAAGTCATTTTTATTTGAATAGCGCTTTTCACAACACATATCGTTTCAAAGCAGCTTTACAGAAAATCATGCATTAACAAAAAATGAAACTGTAATATCTATAAAGTCTTAGAGTGATCACATATTTGATTAAATATGATTGAAAATTGTGTATCTTTATGTAAAATTAATCTCCCAAACTTCATCTAAACAGACCTATCTCAACTTCGGATCATTTCATAGGGATGATGACACGAAGAAAAGCTGTGCTTGTATAAATTAAATGTTATTAGATGTATTTTATGACTTTAAAAGGGGAGTATGGACATATGCGAGTAAGCAGAATTTCACAGAGTCTAACTACTTTTTTTTATATAGAGAAATCCCAGAATATGGTACAAACTACAGCAGTAGTGCAAAACAGAGGTACTGTATGTCACAAAAAAATTACATTATGAGGATAGATTGTAAAGACTCAGAGTATAACCACTGATAATGATCGCATTGCTTTTATGACCTTTTCAAAATAATCCTCTTGTATGTTATAAGATCCATTTATAAAATGTTCAAACAAAGGAATATTTTTTTTTCATCCCAGAGATTGATTACAGAAAACAACTTTAGCGCTGACTGCACCTGTTTAAACTAGATTGTGTGTGGTAAGTGAATAAGCTGCAGGTTTATGCACTGAAATGTAATGCACAAAATTGGCACAACTGTTTAATGAATTTGCCCCACTGTGAATTAGTGGCTTTCTCAGGTTAATAGTTGTCTCTGAACATTAAATTGGGGCAGGACAAATTATTTTAACAGAATAAATTACACGCAACACCTTTAATGCTTTTTATGCTTGTGTGAGAAGCACAAAGCCCTTGCAAGTCATGGTTATTTTGAAGGTTAGCTATTTAATAAATGAGTGTATTATTTGATGATAATCACCTCCAGAACTACTGCTTGTGAACCTTAAAAATGACCAATGAAGAGCACAGTTTGTTTGCAATGTTCCATTGACCTTACTCAGAGTAAACATCATGTTTGACTCAGATAAAAATTAGGCTCTTATGAGGAAAAAAGCCATATTTGCTTGATTTTTCATATTTGAAATTCATTTTTTGTCCTCTGGAAATTTGTGGAAAGATTCATTTACAGCGTTTTCACACCCAAGTACTCAACAGTACAACATTTTGTTTGAAGTCACTTCTATCCCGCACAACCTCGTTTTCGTTCACGTCTAATTAAATATAGCATCTACTCTGACCAGTGTTGGGTGTAATGCATTACTAAGTAATTAATTACTGTAATTAAATTACTTGTTGTTGAAAAAAATAAAGTAAGGGATTACTCTTAATTTTTCAGTAATTTAATTACAGTTACTTATGATGTAATTGTGTTAAATACTGAATAGACTGTAGAACAATTCTATATAAAACAATAGTGAATTTAAATGTGAAATTTAATGTCTTATGTTAAAATATATGTTTTCTAATTAAATGCAGCCCCCTTAAATTCTTTGGCCAGTTCATGAATAATTTATTTGATTTTATATGATTTATTTTAAAGAATTAAAAGAACAATTTCATGTCTATCCTTGTCCTTGATAAGGGTTTTAGAAAGTAATTAGTAATAAGACATGCAGTTACCTAATGTCATAATTTTCCAAAGTATGCAATACAAAACCACTTTTACATGAGATTTGAAACCATTGGGTTATTTTCTGCTTTTGATATCAAAATGTCAGTGTACTACCATCTTGTGCACAGCATTTATTGGATTAGCTGCTCATATTGGATTAGCCACTAAGAACACCACAAACAAATCTAAATGTACCGATCGGTTTATGCTTAAACCGTTTGTGACCTTTCCCTGATAAAGGAAAACCGTTTAAGACATTTAAATGAGCTAAAACATTATTAAGCATAATAAAAAGGTGTAAGACAAGCATATAAACATGCAAAAAAGTGACTAAAGCAAATATCACATCAGTTCTCTAACAGCTGGAATTGCATTTTATTTTGTTGTCCCTTTTTTCTTTTTTTCTTTTTTCTTTTTGAGTTCGGATACCGCGTTGAAACCAGGAAGTATTCATGTTAGGTTTAGGGTTACGGTGAAGTATTCGTGTTTGCATAATCATTGAGTGACGAGCTTAATTCAGAGGTTGCATTTTCCCCTCTAACATTACATTTTTACTTCACCGAAGGTTAGGTTTAGGGTTTTGGTTGGGGGGTACAGATTATAAAACATGCATTCCTCTTCACTGTATTACTGCCTGTACAGCTGAAAACAACCCATTTCAAAACTTTCCTTTGGTGCCCCTCCGCGGAGATTACACCCAGAAATGGAGCTCACACATGCACATATGCCAAATCACACTTACCGCTTTGGCCAACGGGGGCAGTGTTTTGGATTTCGTTAAGTACAGATCGATTTTAGCTAAGAAAAGACAGTCTGCTGTTTCTGATTTCACTTTGAGATCAGTCTGACTATTCACATTCATTGCAAAAAAAAAAAAGAACAAAAAAAAAGGCTTGACTTTGGTAAGCTGCTGTATAAACAGTACATTTAGAGTCACACCTGTTAGTAGAAACAGTTTCCAATTTTTTTGCTCTGTACTCAGAGGAAGAATACTGAACTGCTCAAAGATTTCGCAAAGTCTTGGAAATCAGTATTTATGTGTGTTGAAGTCCCACTTAAATGGAGAACGGTATTTGCCGTTGAATGATCTGCTGAGGCTGGTAAAACTGCTAATAGAGTGAGAAACACTCCCTCCTTCTCTCTCTCTCACTTTCACTCTCTCTCTCTCACGGCTTTGCTTAACATCTGACAGGCTCATGTCATTTCTCCTCTGACACGTCTGGCCTTCGGAGGCCGAGGGCTCGATGTACTTATTCCTCTCTCAACAAATGAGGGCGGCCTGCCTGCTCCCCTGCCAGCACTCTGCAGCATTGATTAGGGATAATTGGAGGGAGTCAAAAGCCGAGAAGTGTCACTAAATAAATTTGGCTGCGTTAATTGCAGATTCCTCTGGATGTGGGAGAAACACTTAGCCGCAGGGCCTGACAATGCAGGATTAATTGGCCCCCTTCAATGAACATAATTAGAGTGATTGTTAAGAGATAAAGAAAAGGTTTAACGAGCACTGCTGCGCTGTCAGAGGCAAGAGGGAACATCACACACTTTCTGCTCCACTACTCTCTTTCTCTCTCTCTCTCTCTCGCTTTGTCTCTGTCTTTTCCTCTCACAATCTTTCTTACTCTCTGTATTAAAAATGAGTGTTATATTTCAATGTAGACTCGCATAGCTCTCTCCTAATTAAAAAGTGAAAGGCATAGTAATTACATGTCAATTTGTAGCATATTATTAATATGGTAAAGGCAACACGTTAATATGTTATGCACAAGTCAGTATGTTGCAAATACAGATCCTAAGACCTTTTACTTTTTAGTTACACACTTTTTTTTATCTCATATGAAAGTGTAGAGGGACAAATTTGAATTTACATCCCCGTACGGACAACCACAATGAGTCAATTGAAGTAAAACACTCTCCCCATCTTCCATTGGTCGGAAAGTAGAGAATGAGGAGGTGGATCAAGTGAGCTGTACTGTCTTTACTCACAGTAGTTGCAGCATTATGTTACTGCTCATTTGCATAAAGTTTAAATCTACGCCGCTTTGTTGCATCAGCAATGGTTGCAGCCAGGTGCCGCACATGTCCTCTCAAAATGCCTCTATATATCCATCCATCCAGTACATAGTAGATCGTATTTTTTCATATTTAATTTTGCAATTCTGTTTTGTGCTGCTAATGTTGTAAAAATTACACACTTTTAATCTGGCCAGAGTGTTAATTGTTAATCAATGGCCACATTTGCATGCACCCTCAAAATGTGATAATCCGATTAAGGCAATACTGCAATTAAACTGTAGCTCATGTTAACAGAATACTGTGATTATGATACTGCTGTTATGCTAATAATCACAGTAAGATGTTGAGTTCTCCTATTTTAAAGGAATATTCCAGGTTCAATACAAGTTAAGCTCAATCGACAGCATTTGTGGCATAATGTTGATTACCACAAAAATTAATTTCCACTCGTCCCTCCTTTTCTTAAAAAAAAAAAAAAAAAAGCATAAATCAACGGTAACAGTGAGGCACTTACAATGAATGTGGCCAATTTTTGGAGGGTTTAAACACAGAAATGTGAAACTTATAATTTTGCAAAAGCACTTACATTAATTCTTCTGTTAAACTTGTGTATTATTTGAGTTGTAAAGTTGTTTAAATGGACATGTTTACAGTCATTTTAGGGTTTTAGGGTTTGTTTAGGACATTACATCGTCATGGCAAGGAGGTTGTAAAATTGGCTATGACTTTACACAGAAAAGGTTAGTAAGTGATTTTATCACGCTGAAATCATGTTAACACATATATTTTATGTCTTGTGGCTGTACTTTTGAAATTGTAAGTATTTTAACATTCAACAATTGGACCCCATTCACCTCAATTGTAAGCACTTCACTTTAACCCAGATATTTGCTTTTTTTTTCAAAATAAATTTTTGTGGTAATCAATATTATGCCACAAGTGCTGTCAATTGAACCCGGAATATTTCTTTAATTGCTTTAAACTGGCATGTAAACGCTTTAATCACATTTCTTCCACTCTGACTTAAGTGCGCTTGCGCCAATGCAGATCCTTGAACCTTTTTCCAGCAGTAGTGCTCCCCCGCTGCAGATTCTACAGCCCCACGGCTAAAGAAAACATATTTACTCGAGTTGTGAATGTCCGTTTGCAGTCTGAATTGAATGTTGGTGAGATAAAAAAAAGACCATATGCCACAAAATAATGGCAAGGAGACACATCCAGCACTTGTTTTCCGATTCACAAACAAATGACTCATATGAATTGATTCTTTTTAGTGCAACTACATTTTTTGTAGTAAATATTAATTTATAAAAAGCATTACATTTCTCAACGAATAATCAGAGTAATAGCAAGTAGCATAAAAACAGGATTGATGAGGTTTGCCCAAATCATGTACACATTATAATCTAATTATTCCATATACTCTGATTATTTCAATAATCAGATTATCGCTGTACATGTAAACATAGCCACTATCTGTGCACATATTTGGCTATCTGTTGAAAATAATCGCCTGTAATCAGCTACTTTCCTTAACCGCTTTGTGGAGTTGCATTTATAAGGTAAATAGCACATAATAAATGCACCTTTGCCTGAGCCCTTGGCACGTATTTCAAGAAACTGACAAGAACTAATGGCAGCTATAGAAGCAAAAACCTAACTGTGTTTCCATGGACACCGAGACCAAGACCTCTCCCCATTGGCCTGCCACTGAGCACGAGCAGTTGGCCTCGATGTCAGACTCCTCTTGACAGCCTGCCTCGAGGTGAAACGCATTGTGGGGGATGAAGTCCTTGACCTCTGGCCTTGATGGCTTGATAAAGCGTGTTGGCCTTCTTGCAGATATATGAGGGAGGATCGCCCGAGGAGCACTTACGCCTGTGGGAGACATTTTGATGTACGATTTGTGAAATGAAACAGAAGTGTGAAGGATCGGCTATGGCTGGAAAATAGTACAGGTGGATGCAACCTCTTTCAGCTGTCAGTGGCTGTTCTGCACATAAAATCCCTTAGACACACACCAAGAGCTATTTCTCTGTTTTATTTAGCAATACTTGCCCAGGTAGGTAGTGGTTTCCCATGTTGGATGGTCCTGTATATATTCAGTGAAAAAAAAAAAAAAATTACCATACCATTCTTTGTAGTATACAGTATAGAGCAATATACTATTACATTACAATTGCTACAGAATCACAGAAGAGCCATATTTGATTTAAAATGGGAACGAGGCTGTGAGGGCTAGACTTACGGACTCTTCAGTGGCATGCACAGTAAAAAGCTGTATAAAGCTCTTAGATCAAATAAAAAATTACACAACTCGTGTTTTCTGGAGTTTTTTTTTTTTTTTTTTTTGTCTACAAAAATTTTTTGCAAAGAGGTTTTTTTTTTTCTTTTCTTTTCTTTTTTTTTTTTCTCAATGATTTATCAGCAGAACTGTCCAAAACACTTAAAACAGAATGAAATTCAAACCCTCTCAGCCTCTGTCATTACTGTCAGAAATGAAAGATGGCACGAATAAGGTCCATAACTGTAAATTAATCAATGCTGTCCAGAAATTTACTTTGAAATACCACTGTTTACAGTAAAGTTGGTTAATTAAAATGAAATTAAATAAAATCAATGCAATTCTAAATTTTATTTGAAAGGCTAATACGTAATACTATTATTTTTGTGTTGCTTGCCCATGTAAAAGTTGCCAACACAATGCTAGCGTATTGGAGGTGGTTGCCAGGATGTTGCTGTGTGGTTCGTAGGGTGTTCTCAATGGTTTTTAGTGCATTGCTATGTGGTTGGTAGGGTGTTGCTATGGTTTTCTAGGTGGTTGCAAGGTGGTTGCTAAATAGCTCAAGTGTCAAGAGCCTACCCCAACTCTTTATGATATTCTGTTCCCTAGATTTGGCTTCGATGCAAATCTATGGAAATTTTTCTTGATTTATCGTCCAACCACTCTCCTCAACATGCTGCACAATTTGAGGTATCATTTATATTGGTAGCACAATCGGTTTGATTCTTAGAGTAAAGCGTTTCTACAAATCCCTAACACTGAAGTATGTGCAATAGTGATAGTATTTACTAGGGGCGTAACAATTTGGTTTGACAATGATTCGATTATGATTTTGTACCTAACGATTACGATTAGGGGTGTAACAGTGTATTGTGGCACGATACACCGCAGTTAATAAATCTGACAATACGCATCGTGGAGATTGGACATTTTAAATTGTTTTTATTTTACAAGCATCTGTATCCAAAACGTGTGATGTCCTATGCCTACGTAACGCGGGCATACAAATAGAAATCGCTTCAATGCACACAAGGAGCTCTAAAATGCGGTTACTAGCTGAATTTGCGAGAAAAGTGAAACCATGTAAGCGAATGTAATACAGGGAGCGGAAAAGAGAAGCGCCTTTTTTAGCTGGGAGGGATCTGATGTCCGTCTGATGCGCAAGATCGAGTGATCTGCTCTGACTGCATGAGAGAAAATTAAAGTTTACAGAGTTTAATGATAGTGCCATATTATGTATATACAGTATAATATGTATAATAATGCTATGCTATGTCAAATGGCATGTCTGATTTGATTTCATCAGTACATTTATGTAGGGTTTTAAGTAGGGACATTATTTAACTGGTTAAGCATGCGCTTCCATTAAATGTGTATTTTTGACAAGAATATTTAAATGTAATCAGAGACAACATTATTTTAGAAAAATACAGCTTCAATTTAAAATATTTTAAATGTATGTAATCAGTGACAGTGTATCAAGCAGCATATGTATCTAACAATATATATAACAATATATATACAGATCAGCCACAACATTAAAATCACCTTCCTAATATTGTGTAGGTCCCCCTCATGCCACCAAAGAGCACCAACCTATTGTTCTCACCACAATTGTACAGAGCAGTTATCTGAGTTACCATAGACTTTTGAACCAGTCTGGCTATTCTCTGTTGTCCTCTCTAATCAACAAGGCATTTCTGTCCACAGAAATGCTGCTCACTGGATGTTTTTTGTTTTTGGCACCATTCGGAGTAAATTCTGTTGTGTGTGAAAATCCCAGGAGATCAGCAGTTACAAAAATACTCAAACCAGCCCGTCTGGCACCAACAATCATCCATGCGATTATGTAATCAGCCAATTGCATGGCAGCAGTGCAGTGCATAAAATCATGCAGAAACGGGTCATGAGCTTCAGTTAATGTTCACATCAACCATCAGAATGGGGAAAAAATGTGATCTCAGTGATTTGGCATGATTGTTGGTGCCAGAAGGGCTGGTGTGCACTTAGTGCACTCAGTCATTTTTTGTCCTCATATAAAAAGTTTTACTTCTAAAGACATGAATAGTAACTTTTAAACATATGTATAAAATCATGACCACTCATGCGAGATGAAGAGTTCAGTCATATCAGTAATCTTATAAAAGCTCTTTTACATGTCCAGCTGAATACTACTCACTCTCAGTAACTATAATAATAATAATAATAATAATAATAATGCATTTTATTTGTAAAGCACCTTTCTCACATTCAAAGCACTACAACACAAATACAAAAGCAAAATAAAACTCAACAAGGATAAAATAAAAGTACAACAGCAGATTAAAATAAAACAAAGCAATTTATGCAACCAAATCGAGACCCAGTACATTCAAACAAAGTGGATTCAATCAATATAAGCTATTTTAAAAAGATGAGTTTTTAATAATTCTCAAAGCAGTTCAATGTGGGAGCATTCCTAATAGCAGTAGGCAGTGCATTCCATAGTCTGGGGGGAGTGCATGAGAAAGCTCTCTCCCCCATATTTTTTAATCTGCAGGAAGGCTGCTGGAGACTAAGAGAGCCAGCAGAACGGAGAGAGCGAGAAGGTGTGCAAAGAGTAATAAGATCACATAGGTAAAAAGGAGCTGTCCCATGTACTGCTTTGTATGTTAAAATAAGAGTTATAAAATCAATATGTGCATGGACAGGAAGCCAATGTAATTGAGAGAGCACGGGAGTAATGTGTTGACGTGGTGATGTATTAGTGAGAACACGAGCAGCTGAATTCTGAATGTATTGTAATCTTTTAATGGCATTTGCGGGTAAACCTGAAAAAAGTGTGTTGTAATAATCAATTCTGGAACTAATAAAGGCATGTAGAAGTCTTTCTGCATCAGGCAATGAGAGAAAGGGCCTGATCCTGGCAATATTTGTAAGGTGATAAAATTCAGTTTTAGAAACACTCTTGATGTGTTCATCTAATGTTAACTGGGCATCAAAAATAATGCCAGGGTTGCATGCCTTAATTACTGCCCTGTTATTGGACACTTTAATTCATGAATTAAATTAAACATGATTTACTGTGCATAGTGAATTTCTACAATGGCATTGGTAACTGAAAACTACTGTGTTTGAATGATGCAGCATCCAGGCCACTATGTGTCAGTGTAAGCCATACTTCAACATATACTTCAAACAATTATGAGTGCACCTTTAAGGTATTCTTTCCTAAAACAAAACCCAAAAATGGATTAGTGGCTTCACGGAATGTCACTTCTTTGGATTTTTGCAGTGTGTCGTAAAATGGCCTGAATCATCAAATATGTGTCCGTTGGTGACACCCCAATCTCTGTAGTTCTTTCACATCTTTGTGTTTCTGTGGCCTTGTGTCCCTCTCAGATTGTCTCCTCAGGTTGGGGTTGTGGCTTCCGGATTAACTGCAGTATTTATGAACCAGGTCTGTCTAATAGCGGCAGAAGGAGGGAAATATAGCTCACTTAGCAGGATTACTGGATGCAATTAGGCCCCAAAGGCCTTCTTTACTGCCTGCTGTAAATGTTCCCTCAGAGAGAGGGTGTGCCTAGGGATTGATCGTCTTCAGGGAGAAAATCGATTCGTTTCCTGTGTTCCATCGAGAATGTCAGTAATGGATGGTTCTCAGGAGCAGGGGGGCACTTTACTCCTCAGAATACCAATCTGAGACATCCACCCATCTTCTCTGGAGTGATGGAAAGCAGCAAAGCCCTGTTCCCACCTCTTGTTCTTCTACTTTAATTCTGCAAAATATTGCTAAAGTGTGTCTGTGCCTGATCCTGAGTGCTGAGATGAATAGAAAGAGGCGACCTTGCCATGCATTTCCATTTAACACATCACTTTCAACAGTGCTGATGCTCCCCAGACATCCATTTTCAGTAAGAAGCTGTGCTTCTGTCCTGGGGGAGATTCAATATCTCAGACGACTGCTGTTCCTCTGGGCCTGAGGGGAATTTCTCAAGAGGGATCTCGAAGACAGCAGAGCCTCTTTCTGTGTTCCTGGCTGTGAGAGCTGCCGCCCACTCTATGTTTTGGAACAGAATCTAGGTGTAAATTGATAAGTCGTAGATGGGTATTGTTAGGCACAGTTTACACCAAACGTATTTTTCCATCCATCTGCATGGTTTTTCAATTGTATTTCTATGTAAACATGCGCTAGACTGACATCTTTGACAGTTGCGGCACATCTTACTGCTTTTTCACTGTCTTGCACAGGACTGCCACGTGCTTTAGATGTCATGTCAAGTTAAAAACACGTCTCGAGACACCTGAGTTCTGTTCTATGCACTCCATAAGTTTTTTACGCCTGTTGATAAAATGTACACATTTCTATTTCTTAACAAATTTCAATCAAAATTCCATCAAAATGTGTAATCTTTAACAAAATTAAATTAATAAAACTATATATACTGTGTGTGTGTTTGTGTGTGTGTGTGTGTGTGTGTGTGTGTGTATACATACACACACAGTTGAAGTCAGAAGTTTACATACACCTTAGCCAAATACATTTAAATCAGTTTTTCACAATTCCTGACATTTAATCATAGAAAGATTTATTTATTATTTTCCAAACAAAAAATAGTTTTGGTGGCGCTACGTCTAGCTTTTTTTAGCGCAACAACACGTTCAGTGTGAATACCATGTTACTTTTTTGTTTGCGTCTACTAACAAAAAGTAGCCTACGGCATTCTTGTACCAGTCTTGAATAAATGTACAATCAGTCTGTCATTATTGCAAAACAATAATTGGCAGGGTGATCAGGACCCTAATTGTCCACAACAACTTACCAAATAAATAAATAAATGGATGTTGCCAGCGACAATGGTCAATCATACAGTTCAGCCAAAATTATTCAAAAATATTCTGTCCTTCTCAGTTTCTTAAATTTATCTTCAGATATATTTTTCACCCTCAATAATGGAATGAAGCCCTCAGATAGACTTGGGAGAGCCATATTTGTGATTTGCACCAGTCTATTCGGTTTAGTTCTGAGTTGAAGTGTAGAGGAGCTTTGTAACATTAATGATTCATGTTCCGATCAAACAAACGAGTCCCACATCTTTCCTCTGGTTTTGTCTGGGTGTATGGTTTACATCACTGTACAAGTTATTTGAAACACTACAGTATGTTACACTTCTCAACTTATCCTTAGAGCTACAAATTATAGACAGTCTGTCAGAAAGAATGAGAAACAAAAGAATAACAGTTGAACACACTTGTCAGCATGGGTTTCCTCTGGCTGGCTGGCATACATTCAGGATATTTATTTACAAGTATATCTTGAATTTCAGCAAACGGCTCGAGCTGTTCAACACTATTCCAGAAAGCAGCTGCAGAGAGAATAGTGGTCTTTTTATTTTCTCACAGTAAGCCATAGCACTATTGAGTTCCCTGTTTAAATGCTAGCTCTGAAATTCAATGCTTGCATTGAAATGTTCCCCATATTTATTTGAAACATTTTGAAGGCTGACATTTTGAAAGCTTTAGAATGCTAGAGGGGTGGGTCATGTAATGTTCTTTTTTAAATAAAAATCTTGGTGGGAGCATGTAACAGTAATCAGATGGTAATTTACATTTACAAGTATATTTATTTATTTAGCAGACACTTTTCTCCAAAGTGACTCACAAATGAGAGGTACAGTAAAGTGCAGCAAAGTGATTCATCCTAAGGGAGCAATAACAAGAGAAGCGCTTTAATACAATTTTAATTAAAGGATTCAGTGGTACTACCGTGTGTAACATAGTATGTTCACATACCATGATACTGATTGTAACAGGTAAAGGATGGGCAAGGAGGAGTCGGGAACCAGCAGAACAGTCAACGCAATTTTAATGACAGAAATTCAACTTAAAACAACCTAAAACAAAAACGCAAACACATACAGCGGGCGCATGTGTCTTTCTCTCTCTCTCGAACTGCCGTCTCCGGCTACACTTTATCTCGCTCTCCCGCTGATCAGCTGACTCAGCACCGGCCATGCACCCTCACGGCCCGACCACGCCCTCCTCCTTGTCACACTCCTCCCCCGCACGATTCAGGCGGGGGCGCCATCCGGACTGACCTACTCGCCCATCTCTGGAGGGAGATGCTGCTTTTCCGGCCCTTCCGCCAGCCGGTGGTCCACCCCGCCTCCTGGGAACCTGGGGGAGAGACGAGGGGAGGGAGAGGGGAGAGGGAAAGGGCGAGTGGGAGACACACGGAGAGAGGGAGAGGAGAGAGAGAGAGAAAAACTTGCTAAAGTATAAATGGACTGACTATCAAATAATGGAAATGTTTTTCATCATTAGGAGAGAAGTTTTGGTTGTCATTCTTGCCATCCATGAGATGATGTTATCTCTGACTCCAGAGATGGAACCACAAACAATTGTCCTGTCACAAACCTTGCTTAGTTTGCTAAACTGTAGGAGTCATGTCAGATACGTAAAGATTTTTTCACTGTGCTTCATTCTCTTTTTCTGCAGTGTATTTTAGTGAAAGATGCTGGTATCCATCTATATTGCTGCTCACTGTATTTCTCCACTATGGTCTCCTGTTGTTAAAATAATCGCATCTGCAGCTCTACTATGCAGCGCCTCATGTCGCAGGCTGGGGGAGAGAGGCATTGCGTGAGGAGAGCGAAAGGGCAAAGGATATAGCGCTGAAAGATCAGTGCTATCTTCGCCCCGGAGCACTTGCGGTGTACACAGCTCCATTATTTTGTTGCGCTGCTAACCTAAAGTGTAGAAACAGTGAGATGGGGCAACTGTTGTTTGTATGATATCTTGCGGTCCGAATGGAACCAATCTGGGGTCCGGACCCGGACTGCAGTCTGCTAATTGGTGATCGCTGGTTTAAAGTATACTATAGTATTACCATGAAGCATGTCCGAAAACATGGCATTTCCATGGTACTTTATCCTTGTCCAGAAATAAATAAATAATAAAAACAGTAATACAAGGGTTCTTTTTGATGCTGTTTTGTTAGTGTATTAACATGATCACAACCCTTTAAAATACACCATGGTAACTATAGACTCTGCTAAAATAGCCATAGTTACTACAATTGAATGAATGCATGTTAAACTTATAAAGCACTTTTCTGACACTACACTCACACAGTGATTTACATAGAGAGCAGGGGACTCTCCTCAACCACCACCAGTGTGCAGCATCCACCTGGATGATGCGACGGCAGCCATAGTGCACCAGTACGCTCACCACACACCAGCAATAGGTGGAGAGGAGAGAAAAGAGAGAGAAAGAGTCAATTTAAGGATGGGTTTATTAGGAAGCCATGATTGATAAAGGCCAATGGGGGAATTTGGCCAGGACACCAGGGTTACACCCCTGCTCTTCACTAGAATTGCCCTGGAATTTTTTATAACCACAGAGAGTCAGGACCTTGGTTTAACGTGTCATCCGAAAGATTGTGCCTTTTTACAGTAGTGTCCCCATCAGTACAATGTGGCATCAGGACTCACACAGACTGCAGGGTGAGCACCCCTTACTGGCCTCGTAACACCTCTTACAGTAGCAACCATAGTTTTACCCAGGAGGCCTTGCATCCAGGTTCTGACCAGGCTCAACCTTGCTTAACTTCAGTGGGTAACCAGGCGAGAGCTGCAGGGTGATGTGGCTGCTGACGACTTATTGCTAGAACTAAAAAGCCACAATAAAGTTAAAATGGAATTCTCGTTCAAACAACACTAACAAAAAAGAACTTTTTTTTTTTTTTTTTTACATTTACTTTAGTATTACCATGTTTTTTGGACATGTACCATGGTAGTATCATGTTTTTGGAAATGAATCATTAGGTTTTTGGACTTGTATCATGGTAGTACCATGTTTTTGGTCATGTACCTTGGTAGTACTATTTTTTTTCTTGATCATATACCAAGGTAGTACAGTGCTGTGTTTTCTTGGACATTTACCATGGTAGTACTATGTTTTTGGACATTTAACATTAGCTTTTTGGACTTGTACCATGATAACACCATGTTTTGGACATGAACTGTACTAAGGTAGTACCATTTTTCTTGGACGAATTCCATGGTAGCACCATATTTTTGGACATGTACCATGGTAGTGCAGTGCCACGTTTTCTTGGACATTTATCATTGTAGTACTATGTTTTTTGACACGTGCCATGGTGGTACCATGTGATCTTGGACATATAACATGGTAATACCAAATTTTTGGACGTGTGCCATCCTCGGACATATACTATTGTAGAACCATGTTTGTGTGGACATGAACCATGGTAGTACCATGTTTTCTTGGACATATACCATGGTAGTACCATGTTTTTGGACATTAACCATGGTGGTACCATGTTTTTGGACATTTATCACAGTAATACCATGTTTTCTTGGACATATACCATGGTAGTACCATGTTTTTGGACATTAACCATGGTAATACTGTGTTTTTTCAACATGAACCATGGTAGTGCCATGTTTTCTTGGACATATACCATGGTAGTACCATGCTTTTGGACATGTACCGTGGTAGTACCATGTTTTTTGGACATACTGTATACCATGGTAGTACCATGTTTTTCTTTTTGGATATGAAGTATTATTTAGTCATTCAGTATCATGGTATTATCTTCTGATAATCATCTCATCAGTATCATCTGCCATCACTGTATCATACATGTTTTTGTAGAAGAGTTTAATAAGTTTAAGAATTTTTTCTGTCATTTTGTAATTGATGTTTTTAATGAAAGTGCTAGCTAATACCAAGTTGCCACAGGTTTATTTTACTCAGTAACATATTATTGCACTAAGAAATACTGTGGCATTATGGCACAAAATACAGCTACCATGATACATTTTATCAGTCAGATCTAGGATTTGTATTAGAATTAGGAGTTAGCCTTGCATTTCGTAGCTTCTCTTTTTCCCCATCAGCGTCCACAAGAGGTCGACCAGCTTATCGAAACAACCCTTTACAAGGCCTATCAGAGAAAGTGATATGCTTAGTGGTTATGGAAATGGACATGGGATCAGTAGAGATAAGATGCTTCCACAGCAGTAAAGGAAGATTAGGAAGCAGGAAGCAGAGGCTTGTTTTGATAAACCATAACAGGAGGCCCAGGTCACTGCAGTGCAGACAGTTGTCAGCAGCAGTGTTAAATAGACCAGTGTCAAACTGAGGTTTCCCCCAATGACTTGAGTTTACACAAACCAGCAAATGTATCCACACACGCATGCGCTCCTAACAACTTGGGAAACCGATACGCACATGCAGAAAAATACTCATTGCCATTTGTTTTGGCTTGTTTTCATTGCTTTCTGCCAGGCCAGAGGGTGTAAATCCAGGCCACAATGGTCCTGATGACAGATCAATCATCCAGAGCCAGAGAACAAGTGTGTGGTCTGACCGTCCATAAGAGGGACACTTAAAGGAATTGTTCACAAAGCTCATCTCCATCATTTGATCATCATTTGATGAATTACTACTATTGTTATCAACAGAAATCATTTTCAAGCATCTCCTTTGATAAAATTCTGTTTACCGCCTGTTTTCCTTGGGTTTGTAATAGTGCAAGATTAATTGCATCAGGCAAATTGCGCTGAGTTTGTGAATAAGGCGAAGCCTATAATAAACCTAATTTTCATAGAAAGGAGGCATGTTTGATAGTTCACCCAAAAATGAAAATTCTCTCATTATTTACTCACCCATATGATATCCCAGGTGTGTGTGACTTTCTTTCTTCACCAGAACACATTTGAAGAAAAATAGAAAAATATCTTAGCTCAGTAGATCCTTAAAATGCAAGTGAATGGAGATTTGTCTTTTGAAGCTCCAAAAATCACAGAGAGTCAGAATAAACTTCATGCATACAACACCAGCTGTGAAATTAATGTCTTCTAAAGCGACACAATCGCTTTTGGTGCAAAAAAGATAAATATGTATGTGACTGCCAACTGAATGTGATTTATTCAAAACAATGAGCACAAAGTGAGAAAATTACGTTTTTGTCCTAAACTTTATTCTAAACGCCTGCTACTTCTACAGATTGGACAGTTATGAAGTAAAAAAAGATAATTCATGGTAAACACAAGGCTTTTGAAATTAAATGTGTTCATGTCATTTATTTATACACTTGCCTTCATATTTAAATCATATCTATGAATTTCTACTCCCTATTTGCTGAATTATTATTGTTGTTGTTGTTGTTAGGCAACTATTAATTATAATAATAACTATAAAACCAGCAATGATAATGATGATAATAATGATAATAAAAATAATGGAATTGGATTAAATATTAATTATGAATTTGATTGAATTCATCCATCTTCTTAACAGCATGGTTAGAAACCTCAGAAAACAATTCACAAAACCAACAACATTACTGACTTCCTTAAAAGCCTTTTTTTTTTTTTTTTTAATCTTTCTCTATATCTATTCTCTATAAGGGGCTGGGTGCCCTGACATCGCAATTCGTGAGTGCCTTCCCCCATGCATCGTTGCGTGACTGTGGCAATGGTTTTGCAAAATAAAATTATGTGGTTCATTACATGTATCACGGCAATTCCTTGGCCAGTTGAGGAAGTTCAACTTGCCACAGGCGCTGCTGATACAGTTCTACTCAGCAGTCACTGAATCTGTCCTCTGCACTTCAGTAACTGTCTGGTTTGGTGCAGCTACGAAATTGGACATCAGAAGACTACAAAGGACAGTTCGGACTGCTGAGCGGATTATTGGTTGCTCCCTGACCTCCCTTCAAGAGCTGTACACTTCCAGAGTGAGGAAAAGGGATGGAAAAATCACTCTGGACCCCACTCATCCTGCCCATTACCTTTTTGAACTGTTGCCTTCTAGCCGACGCAACAGAGCACTGAGCACCAGAACCGTCAGGCACAAGAAAAATTTTTTTTCCCTCAGGCTATCCTTCTCATGAACAGTTAAAACTGCCCCAGTGATCAATAATTATGTGCAACACAGCTTAGTCTATTTATATTTATCCAACATATCCTACCTCTTCTGCCATTACATTCCCTTGCACTATCTGTATGTAACAGATTTGTATTTGTACAAACGTAAACAGTGTGTGTGTGTGTGTGTGTGTGTGTGTGTGTGTGTGTGTGTGTGTGTATATATATATATATATACAGTTGAAGTCAGAAGTTTACATACACTTAGGTTGAAGTCATTAAAACTCATTATTTAACCCCTCTACAGATTTCATATTGTATGACACAAGTAATTTTTCCAACAATTGTTTACAGGCAGATTGTTTCACTTTTAATGGACTATATCACAATTCCAATGGGTAAGACATTTACATACACTAAGTTAACTGTGCCTTTAAGCAGCTTGGAAAATTCAAGAAAATTGTGTCAAGCCTTTAGGCAATTAGCCAATTAGCTTCTGATAGGCTAATTGGAGTCAATTGCAGGTGTACCTGTGGATGTATTTTAAGGCCTACCTTCAAACTCAGTGTCTCTTTGCTTGACATCATGAGAAAATCAAAATAAATCAGCCAAGACAAAAAAACTGTGGACCTCCACAAGTCTGATTCATCCTTGGGAGCAATTTCCAAACGCTTGAAGGTACCACGTTCATCTGTATAAAAAATAGTACGCAAGTATAAACACCATGGGACCATGCAGTTTAGTGTGAAAGTTGCAAAACAATCTCAGAACAACAGCAAAGGACCTTGTGTAGATGCTGGAGGAAACAGGTAGACGAGTATCTACAGTATATCTACAGTAAAACGAGTCCTATATCAACATAACCTGAAAGGCTGCTCAGCAAGGAAGAAGCCACTGCTCCAAAACCACCATAAAAAATAGCCAGACTACTGTTTGCAAGTGCACATGGGGACAAAGATCTTACTTTTTGGAGAAATGTCCTCTGGTCTGATGAAACAAAAACTGAACTGTTTAGCCATAATGACCATCGTTATGTTTGGAGGAAAAAGGGTGAGGCTTGCAAGCTGAAGAACACCATCCCAGCTGTGAAGCATGGGGATGCGGGGGTGCTTTGCTGCATGAGGGACTGGTGCACTTCACAAAATAGATGGCATCATGAGGAAAATTATGTGGACATAAATCCCTACCCTAAACCTTAAACCTAAACGATAGTGTCAGAAAAAAACAAAAACAAATGTGACATGAAAAACCATTTCTGTTGCAACCACATCATTTTGTGGTGCTTCTATGACACTTTCAGCTCATGTGTCGACTCACATGCTCTTCAGGACTCGTACACCGATCCTTTGTATCGCATATGCAAAACTCTATCAGTTGAGCTACTGTGCAATTTGATCACACTTAAACAAGTTTGTAAATTTAGTTGGTTATGTATGCAAATGTTAAAATGAGTCATGCACTATAGTAAAAGTGTTTAGATGTCATAAGATGTCATTGTGGGAGGAACAGAGTGAAAAGTGTTTATGAACTGATAATTTGCCGTTTTACTCATGATTTGAGTGAAAGGGGATAAAAGTAATTGTTGTTTAAGCGCCTCTAGTGTCCATTCCACCAGGAAATTGCTGTGTTACGTACAACAGGCCACATAAAAATAATTTTGCAAAAATGTTATTATTGGAATATGATTCTATGACCAGATTGCGAATGCCACTAGGAGAGAAATATCACTCATCAGAGTCATCAGAGAGAGTAAAAAGGCGACTTAACAAACCAATCAAATTTAACAACATCCTCTCTCACATAATCTCATCTCTTGATTACATTCTAGCTAGGAAAAAAAAGTAAATTTTTACTTTTTTAATACTTAAGTACAATGTGAATAATATTTTTTTTCTTTCACTCAAGTATGTTTTTGGACTTTTCATTTCACTCAGTATCCATACTTTCACTTAAATATAATTTCTGATTACTTTTTACACCCCTGGGTCGGGTTGCACCAGCTGTGCTTAAGTGCTTACGTAAGTTAGGACGTAAAGTTCACACTAAGGGCTTAGTAACTACTAGTTAGTTTGTAACTAAGTCAGTGCCTAATTTGGTTGCACCACCTGTTCTTAAGACAAGACTTAACAAGTAGGTCATAAGCTCTCCGTAAAGTGATGCGTATGAAACACATTCAGTGGAAAGGAGGAGGCGAGAACCAGCTTGACAATATAAATAATAGTTTAATAATAAACTTAAACCAAAAGACACAAACACACACAGGTGTCAGACAGCTGTCCATAATTCTCTTTCTCTCTCACACTGCCATCTCCGGTCGGCCTTATCCCTCTCAGGCTTAATCAACCCAATTAGGGGCTGGGTTTGCGGAATCACGACCCGGCCCCGCCTTCCGCCCTGCCACAGCATAGTCGCATAATATGACATTTACCTGTATTGATCCAGTAAACAGCCTTGAAATTTGTACAAAGAAGCGTTAAACAGCCGTGAATTTCAGTTTGATTTTGTTACGGTTGATGTTCAAACCTTGTTTGCTCACGTAACTGTCAGCTGTAATAAATTATATCCCCATTAAAATACGATACGTAATAAAAAAAGATTTAATTAATGGCATATTTAGCCTATGTAAATAACAATATTCAATAACTGTATCTAAAGCAAATAAGGGGCAATAAATAAATAATTACCTATACAGCAGGCTGGAAAAATAGACATTTATTCATTTTAATAGCTTATATATATATATATATTATATGTTGAAGCTTGACACCGTACACAGGAAAGTGCACTGTTAGATCGGTTTCATGCTGAAGTAGTACGTTTTTTATAGAATTATTTTCTCTCTCGTAAATGTAAACGAGTGTAAATGTCAACATCATCATATACACTACTGGTCAAAAGTTTTGAAACACTTACTCATTCTTTATTATATATATATATATATATATATATATATATATATATATATATATATATATTCACATTTAGAATAATAGTGAAGTCATCAAAACTATGGAATAACATAAATGGAACTATGGGAATTATGTTGTGACTAAACAAAATCCAAAATAAATCAAAACTGTGTTATATTTTAGCATCTTCAGAGTAGTCACCCTTTGCCTAGAATTTTCGGATATGTACTCTTGACATTTTCTCAACCAACTTCTTGAGGTATCACCCTGGGATGCTTTTTAAACAGTATTGAAGGAGTTTCCATCAATGTTGGGCACTTATTGCCTGCTCTTCTTTATTATTTGGTCCAAGTCATCAATTTCAAGAACTTTTTTATTTTTTATTAAATTTTAGTTTTATAATGAAATAAATTAATATGGTGGCACAATTATATTTTTGTCTACAAAACTAATTTCAAACATTTAAGCATCCACCTTCAGATCAAAAGATTTTTAAGATCATGAGAAACATTTCAGTCAAGTGTTTCAAAACTTTTGACCGGTAGTGTATGTCGAAAGGATTTATGCCTGTCATGCATTATATGAGCTCATTTATATCATTAAATATCAGTCTGCTTTTTTATTCCAACCGTTACTCCTGGTCGGAGTCTTCCGTAAATATTTAGTTTATACATAGGGTTACGTCCTATCTAAGTTTAATGGTGCAACGCTCAAATATTTAGTAGTGCGTAAATTGTGACTTAGTGCCCATTTACGCCACAACTAGGCTAAGTTGTAACATACGTATAGCTGGTGCAACCGGCCCCTGGTCACACTGATCAAAAGCCCCCACTGAACCCTGTTCCGGCCCTTTCTTTGTCTTTACTATAAATGAGTGCAGCAAAAGGGAAACAGACCCTGCTGCGGTGGCCCCTCACATGCACATCCTATTGCTTAGAGCCAATAAATTATGCATTGAGAATCTCCAGACACTCTTCAGAGTTCTCCTCGTTTAGCTGACATCACTTTGAGAATGTGAGGGCAGCAGTGCACTTGAGCTGCTAAGAGAATATGGTGTGACACAAGGTCAATATCATGGGCCATTTTACACACACACACACACACACACATACACACTTGTTTTCGAAAGTTCTATTTTGGTTGAAACTATGTTACCATTGTACATTTTTGCAAGGGTGAAATGTATGCGTATTAGTGCCATAAGGTGGTGTATGTGGACTACATTCAGAACCAAGAGACTGAGGGAGAGTTTTATGCATGTATGCTTTCATGTGTAGAAATAGCATGCCATGTGTCAGTGTTTTGACAGATTATGCAGCTTCAAATCCGGGTCATGTTACCACATATGTAGTGTATCCCAGCTTGCAATTTGGAATGATTTCACGCTTGCCATCTTTTTTTTTTCCTGACTACATTTTTACATGCTGCCTCTGTTTTTGACATCATCACAGTCTGCTTCATTTGCTCTGCTCATGTCCATTTGAGCTTGTAGATTAAATCCTGGATGAAAAAGACCAGACATGGGACACTCTGCCAGGATTGGGAGTTGGGGTAAACTTGTGCCTGACGAAAACCGCTAGGCTGTATATTTGCTTTATACAGTCATTGATCTTATGGATTCACATGCACGGCAACGCAAGCACCCACACATGTCAAAATTTGAAAGGATAGGAGATATTCTCAGACAACATCAGACAGAATGGAAAAAGAGAACAAGTGTGCTTCATCTATGTCTTATTAAATGCAAATACACATCTTGACTCAGTCTGATGCAATCCCAGTACCATATCTCCTGTATTTCATGTAGATATTCTTATATAAAACCATAAGCATAACAATAGTGCAGTCTGTGCCCATGTTCTTATGTTTATATTGGTGCAGAGAGATGTTGTGATTAATCAGGTGTTATTAAACTAGTAGCCTATCAATGGATTTGGCAACAAGCTAAAGTTAATTTCACAGTTTATTCGTACAAATTGTGGTCGGCATCACAATATACATATTTTATGGGAAAGAGATTAAAAACATTTGAAAGTAATGCAAGGTCATTTTAAGATTAAAAATTACTAAAGCAACTACTTTGACTTTTAGTGCTAAGAGAAGGGTCAGTTCCACCAGACTGATCTCTCAGTGAAATCAGAAACAGTAGGTTGACTTTTCTTTAGCTAAAATCGGTCTGTTCTTACCAAAATTAGAAACACTGCCCCTAGTGGCCAAAACGGTAAGTGTTGTTGAGTGTAGGGGAATGTGTGAGCTCCAGTTTCAAATAGTTGCAAAGCGAGTTGTTTTCAGCTGAACAGGCTTTAATACAGTGAAGAGGAATGCATATTTTATAAACTGTACCCCTTAACCCAAACCCCAAACCTAAACCTAACCATCAGTGAAGTAAAAATTTTATGTTAGAGGGGAAAATGCAACCTACTAATCGTGCTTGTCGCTGATTATGTGAACGCGATTACTTTCTGGTTTCAATGCGGGATCCGTACCAGGTCTCCCACGCTTTTGGTCGCACCACAGGGGAAGTTAAATATCAGGTAGATAGGATAGGAGATGCCGCTTTTCAGTAAGTCGGCATAATGTGGCCGATCCTAGGGTACCGCAATTCTCGGAAACAACATGCTGACTTCTTGTTGGTTCCACACCATGAAGGACATACCTTTTTTTTCTAAAAAGCTCCTCATCTTTTTCACTCTGATTGTTTACTCCCTAACATGTATATTCTATTATGCATGGCTTTTTGTAGAACCACTATAGAAACAATATTTTTTACCAGTTTTTACTGTTACATTTTTACGGTGTAACATTTAAACTGCTATATCGTCCACTCCTAATATTAATTTTGTAAAAGGTGGTAGAAATGTTCGCCTATCTAACTCATATCGATTAAAACATTAAGAATAGAAATATCTTCCTACTTAGTTGCTTAATCTCAATTGAATTGTTTTGGCTTTACCATTGAAAAGCCATTGAAGTTGTTTCACTTTTGTTTGAGCTATAGAAGTATGCCAAAGAACAGATTAAATCAGAAATATTTTCATTTTATTTAACAGTGCAAGAATTAGCACCCCTTTAGCCACTTCTGATAGTAACTTCAAAGTTCATGTGTGAAAGTAATAACTGTATCTGATTTAATTAACTCTCGAGTGTTTAAAATTGTAGGTTTTAATCAGCTGTCATTGTGAGGAGTGACTGTCACACTTTGAACATATCCTTGCCAGAGGCGATAATAAGTTATACAGTTTTAGTAAAAATAGCAGTTGGCCAGTATTGCACATCTGCATATTTTTATTTTTTTTTTTTTTTTTTTCTTCAAAACAATTTACTTTTGATCCAGCTGGAAATGTTTCCTACAGCATGGGAGATTTTGATGCCCTGTTTTACAGATGGAATCGACAACCCGTGGTATCATAGTAATTTTAGCTTAGAAATGTAATGTTTACAGAATTTTCCTTAAAGAAATAAAAAATAATCCGGCGACAGAATCATGTACATTGATAGTACTGGGTTGTATATTCACGTATCATGCTATTAACTTGTTGCGAAGAATACGATTGTAGTACAATGGAATAGTAAGTCCAAAAACATGGTATTACCTTGGCACATGATCAGAAAGGCATGCTGTTACCATGGCAAGGTAGTGTTTCTTGCAAATGACTTTACTGACAGTAGGATTGTTTAAGTTTAAAATGGATAACTAAAGTCCAGTCTTTTTTGAACGAATTGTACTTGACACAGCTGGATTGACTATTCAGTCTGACTGGTTCTAACGGTCGTGTTCTCACCAGGTGTGGCATTATTGTGTTACAGAGCCAATTTACACCACAGACATTTTCACAGCCCTTGTAGCAAGCAGCGTACATTACAAATGAACGCTGAAATGTTTGTTTAGTACCAGATGTTTCTGAACCAGCCTGGGGCCTTTTTGTCTTTGTAAGGAATTTAAAGCTGAAATTTTGCCTTGCAAATGAAGAAACCAAGTGGGCTGCATCACAAAGACACTTATTTGAATTTGCCCCATTAGTTTTCATAACAACTTGCAAAACACGTTTCTTCTTTCAAGTTGAATTTTTTTTTTTTTATATAGAGCAAAGGGGTATAAACAACGTGGATGCCACATTATGATTGTTGGCAAACATACAAATTTGTTTATTGGTGTTATTAAGAAAATTTTATTAGTAAATGCATTAGGTACAATGAACTATGTCAAATCACTAACAATAAAAGACAAAAAACATTTGCAGCATTTATTAATCTTAATGTTAATGTTAATTTCTAAATACTTTATTATGCACTGTTGTTCATAGTTCATGTTAGTTCATAATAGATTAACTAATGTTAACATATACAAATTGTTAAAAATGTACAGTATTAGTATATGTTGAAATCTACATATTAATAAACACTGTAAAAGTATTGTTCATTGTTTGTTCATGTTTGTTCAAAATGCATTAACTAATGTTAATATACAACTTTTAATGCAAAAAATGTGTTAGTATATGTTGAAATTTACATTCACTAATAATAATTAGTGCTGTCAAATTATTGTGCATTGTTAGTTTGTGTTAACTACTTCATTAACTAATGTTAACGTTTACAATTTTAATGTTAAATATGTAATATTATATGCTGAAATTAACATTAACCAATAATAATAAGTGCTGTAAAAGTATTGTTCATTGTTAGTTCGGGTTAGTTCATAATGCATTAACTAATGTTAACATATCCATCTTGTTAAAAATGTAATAGTATGTTGAAATTAACCTTAATCAATATTAATAAGTGCTGTTAAAGTATTGTTCAATGTTAGTTCATGTTAGTTCATAATGCATTTACAAAAGGTAATGTATACAACTTATAGGGCCCTATTTTAAGAGCACTAGCATTAAACGCAGTGCTATGCCATAAGTCTTGAGTGCAAAGTCAGTGGGCATGTCCATGAAGTTTAGGTATTTTTGTGCAAGCATGCGATAAGTACAGGCACATGTGGGTTTGGCGAAATCGCATGCACAACGCACAAATGGGCTGGATTAAGTGCAATTTAATTCTGAGGTTTTCTTTGGGTATTCCACCGTCTGCGGTGGACAGTTCAAGTTCAACCTAATGCATTTACTAACAAAAAGAACTATTATATAGTCCATTCCCTCAAGCACCACCGTGTTCTTTTGTGCATTAACTGCATCCTTGATGATTGTCGAGCATATTTCTATGACAAGGACATCCTCCTTCTATACGCGTGGGAAATGTGATTCTCGTCATGGTATACCACGGTATGAAAATTTACGGTTATAATACCATGTACATTCGCTTATCTACGGTATTGAGAAAACAAATGCAACCGGAGAATCTGACCTGCGCGTGCACATCTCCTTTCCTCCTCGACTGCCTGTCAGACTAGTCAACTTGCGCCACACGCACACATGCAGCGGAGAAAATGTCATAAAGAAGCGAAGGGGTCTGACATAAGTGAGTGTGTGTGTGAGTTAAAGCAGTGTTTCTCAACTGGTGGGTCGAAGTTCTATTCGGACTGGGTTGCGGACAGCAGGGAAAGAACAATGCCATGGTTCTCCCATTGAAGATATTTCAGCGGCCGCCCAAGTGATAGCCTATTTAGGACTGCCGAGGCAGATATAATGATAATCTCGCGATCAGCTATAGGCTTCTCATCTGCACTTTTGCACGAGTGTAATGGAACCATCTCGCAATCATGATTTGCTCTGGTCTCTGGTGCGCGCGTGCAACAACCGTGCTTCCCTCGATATTGCGGAGCGCAGACCTCAAAACTGATGTGACCAATCTCAATTCTAGTGAGACTTTTCTAGTTTAAAGCGTTACGGAGGAAGTCAAGTCGAACCTCTCAAACAGTAGGCAGCCCTGACATGCCAAACAGCACTGAGGAGGAAAAGAGCAACACTGTGCTATGCGCTAATTTTTTTGTTTCATTATACATCATCACCTTTACAAAATTGTTTCACGATTTTACTTGAGTAAAAGTAACTGTTATATTTTGACAAAATGTTATAGTTTCATGTGAAATAATCTAAAGGTAGAATCTATTAGACCTCATTTTATATCAACAGTGGCAGTTGTAGTTAAAGTTTCAAGATGTGTTTTAGCTAGTATTTATTTTTTCATAAATACTATAATTTGTTATTATTATTACTATTATTTAAGACTAGCTACACTGACCTAACCATGGTAATGAGGAGCCTTTCCTCCTGCGTAATATGTATGTTCTGTTTGAATGATGTTTGAAATTAAAAACAAACGGGATAATGATGGGCTCATATAAGTAAATATGCTCTTCAATTTTTAAAAGGGGGAAACTTCCTGTCGCTTTTGTTGTTGACGTCAACAACAAAAATAATGTCACTTGATGCATGTCCTTGTACTTGAAAACCATAAACAAAACTATGCAACATAAAAGGAAATGCGACCCAGGATACATTAAATACAGGTTACGTTTTTACTATGGTGGGTCGCCACTTGATTTCCAATGTAAAATATGGGTCCTGAAGCAAAACCAGTTGAGAACCACTGAGTTAAAGGTACAGACAGGAGCAGTCTGACTGCGCTGTCACACACTTACAGTATATGTTAATTATTAATAATCATAGGACATTACTTTAAAAGCTCACACAGCTGATGTTATTTTTCATTTAGTAGTTAATTTAACATGCTATGCTAGCATGTAAACTAACATGCTTTAGTTATATAACATGTTATAGTTACATCCTATTTTTTTTATCATGTTTATAATTCAGTTTATTATTATAATTCTGTTAGCTTTCTTATTTATTCTATTTATTTTATTTATTTTCAAAAGGGAGACTTTTTTTACACATACTTCCATAAAAATAAAAAAAAATGTTTTCGAGTTTCAATTAATATAAAGCATTTGTTCAACCAAAAAAAAGAATAATAATTGTGTAGTTCCGTATACCTTGATACCGTGAAACCGTGATATATCGTACCGTGAAAATCTCATACTGTTGCAACCCTAGAAAGTACTATTAATAATTTTCATCTGTTGACACCCAAATCATGGCTATATTAACAGTGATTTTATCAGCACGCACTGGTCGATTTTGATTTTGAAAAATGTAATTAATTGATTGAAATAGGAAACAAATTAACCAAAAATATTTCTAAATTGAAATTACACTTCAAACAAAATGAAAATATATTCAAAATAAATAGGTGTTAAAAAATCATAGCCTACCAATTCCAAACATTTTACCCTCTCCAACTTCTTCCACTGGCCCGTTTTGCAGTGACTTAAAAATCACTCTTTGACAACAGGTGAAAAAATACCTACAGGCCTACAAATTAGACCATAAATACAATTGTAAATTTAAAAATAAAAATAATAATTAAAAAATAGACCATGACCTGCAGATAGTTTAACACAAATCTCATAAATTTTTGTTGCATATTAGATGGCTACAACTCTGATAGTAAGGGACATAATTTGATGTTCCACTATATTTTCAGAGTTTAGACATGAACTTTATTACCACCTGCTGGTATTAAACACAATACACACAATAGCACAATACACACAGTAGCACAAAAACTCAAACCTACGGCCACTTGCGCTTTGCACTGGCACAAAAATTGCAATTAGAATTAGCTCTCTCATGAAAATAGCGCTGTGCTTTGCGTGCTTACGAAAATAGAGCCCTTAATGTTAAAAATGTATTAGTATGTGCTGAAATTAACATGCACTAAAAATAATAATAAATGCTGTAAAAGTATTGTTCAATGTTAGTCCAAGTTAGTTCATAATGCATTAACTAATTTTAATATTCCATTTTTTATATTAAAAATGTATTAGTAGATGTTGAAATTAACATTAACATAACTTTAATTAACATTAACACTAATATTAATAAGTGCTGTAAAAGTATTGCTCATTATTAGTTTATGTTAATGAATACAACCTTATTAAAAACTTAAATATAAAGTGTTGCCATTTGGCAAGTGTTTTCTTCCTTTGTGCTGCTTTGTTTCGTCATTACCGAGGGAGAGGTGCATCATGGGAAACGAAGCAGCAGTGCCAAATGTATTTTAGGTAAACACTTGGGGCGACATGTGGTCTAATTGCCCTCCAGGTGTCACATGTGTTTCTGTGTGTGTTGGTGTTAAGTGTATGTATTTCGGTATATTGCTTAGGCCCGCGGTACCCCCTGAGACAGTTGGTGGCGGAGAGGAAGGGCGCTTATGTTTAAGCCCATGTGTCAATCTCTGTGCCTTAGTCTCAGAGGCATATGGCTGGGGAATGGAAAATAGGGCTGTGGCATACAGACAGACAGATAGACAGACAGATAAGCAGGCCCACAGGGACCACTGATCTTACCCTTTCATTAACCCATGGGCCCCTGGGGACTTTGGGTCACTGGGTAAAGACACCACTGAACATGGGGGGGGGAGGGGCATGCATTACAGGCAGCAGCAATGCTCCAATCACTGATTTTAGTGCTGAAATTATGTATGCAACAAGCTTTGGAAAAACTATCCCTAATGTCTTTGAAAATTATGAGATTTTGTGATTTGAATAAAATCAATTCCCAGTACAGTACATCACATTACAGAATTAACATGGGCTGCGAATGTTGTTTCATGTTGACTTCAACTTGATTCAGTCCTTAAATGAGTGACCATACTATTAGCTTGATGTTAGTGTCTGTCACTTGATACAGTGCATGATTTTCACACTGGCCACAAAGTAAACAGCCTGACTATAATACATTTCTGTTTTTGTTTGACTTGATTCCATCTGTGTCAGTGATTTTCACACACAACATAATGCAAAGTGCCCTCCCTTGCCCTCTTGGGTTACCGCGTGCACAAATAACTCACTGTAGCCTCAACATTTGTGTAAATTTGCTTCTATGCAACGCCCATCTTACTGGAAAGCACGGGATGTGTGTTGGGGTTTTAAGCCAACGTTTTGCCATATAATGTGCCCATCAATCACTCTGATCTATGAAACAATACATTGTGATGTTAGATGTTTAATTGATACTCTGGGACTCATTGTAATTAAACCAAGAATCCATTTAGCTTCCCTGTAGTGTATATAGCGCTGTGTCCTTGGGAGAAATTCAAGCCCAACAGGGTTGTTAATGTTCGTGTAACCAGGAGGGAGATGTGGAAGGAGGTCACATGGTGAAAAGATTAAAGGGAAGGTCGGAAATGTCGTAAAGGAAGTTAGCCATTTAGAATGTTTGGGTGCTTTGAAGTTCGCTCAAGTGGTCAATTGGAGTTTGTTAAAGGACCATATATATTTATTTATGTTTATTACTTGGCTTTCTAGAATACTTGATTCTGATTGGTTTATTGTGGCCTTCTGCGATCATATATGTAAAACCCCTTCAGGGTGATATAAGTCCCCTTCGCTTCATTATGTATGGGTTAATTTTGCAATCATGACTGGACGAGTGTAGATTATTCTGCCTATTACATGGCTACTTACCAAGTTCATAATTAAATGGACATGAAATTATTATTTACGTTGAAATTATGATATAATGGGAGGAAAAGGGACTGCAGAGTCTCCAGAAACAGATAAATTAAACCTCTGGTTTGCGATTCCAGTTCTGTTGGTGTTTATTTTGCGACAATGGCCATCTGACTGCTCATTACCTCGCTTATTACTTGCCGAATAAATAAATAAATAAATGAAAGTGAAATATTGATTTGATATGAAATTACTTTATTAGCTTGCATAGATCACTGAGTGATACAAGAAGTGGGAAAGATGATTCACAATACCCGGATGACTGGTAAAATATCACTTTATCATCAGATGTGTGGTCATTATTCAGAAAAATCAGACCGCTTGATGGCGTGATTGACCAATCAGAATCGAGTATTCTAGAGAGGTGTAATTTTGTATGATAATCACTTAACTGTGAAATATGAGTATTGTCCTAGGCGACCAAGTTCCTACATAGCTGTGCTAGTTTCATGTCTCTCGTATCACTCTGCGGTTTCTTTCTTTTCACTTTAAATAATTTTACCTCAAATTGCTATGTTATGCCCATTTATTAGTTAGGCTGAATGTTAGGGGCTGACAGCCTTGGTCACCATTCACTTTCATTACAATATATATATATTCTTTTTTACATACAGTGAAAGTGAATGGTGACTAAGGATGTCAGTCCCTAAAATTATGCCAGATATCTCCTTTTGTGTTCTATGCAAGAAAGTCAAATATGTTTAGTTCATGCAGTTAGTTAATAATTGCAAATGACTCAAATTTATGACATTAAATAAACATTTATTTTGTACTCAAGATTTGCCCAAAAATATTTGAAAACGTCAAAATTTGACCAAGCTGTTGGTTGATTTTGAAACTGACACAAGGGAGTGCTAACACTTTTGTTAATCATCCCAGTGGGCACAGTTAACGGATGATAATATTGAAATATCAGTATTTGCCTGATTGACATGTATTGGCCTATCACTCACTACCACTCATGGCCTATACATTCTTGGAATCATTTTAACTTACGCTTCTATTGCTGTGGCATAGTTTGAAAGCCAGGTGGTGCTATTTGAGGAAGGATGACAAAGGCTTAAATCTTCCGCACTCCCGCCTCCCTTTCCCCCCCCTCATTCAAGCCACCTCTCTCTGAGCAGCTGCCTCTGCTGAGACAGGAGCAAATGAGAGCAGATGAATCCATTTGGCCCCTGGCCCTGCTGTGGCCCTGCCATGCTCCGGGCGCTCTGCTCTGCTCTGGGGCAGCTCAGGGATAATGAGCCTGGAGATTGAGCCACTACAGAGGTGCCACTGCCTCACTCTCTCTCTCTCTCTCTCTCTCTCTCTCTCTCTCTCTCTCTCTCTCTCTCTTTGTGTAGCTCTTGTCTCGCTCCCTCTTTGTCTCTCTTTCACTCTTGCTTTGGGTTAAAAGAGGTGAGTCTCCTCCAGTGCGGGACACTTTTCCAGCAAATTAGGGAAGGATATGTGTCCCCGGAGCCTGCCCTCTGTTACACTCTCCCTGCCCGCCCCTCGCTGTTGGTGTTTTGCAAGATTCCATCCCCACCTTTGGACCCCAAAGCTTTTACTGTATATTAGCTGAAATTACTCTAATCTGTGCCTATTAAACATCCTATAAAATTGCTTGATGATATATGTCATCTTAACTACTGATTGATTATAATAAAACAAGGAATGTTTTTATTTTGTTATTTTGTAGCTTCAGTTATAAAATATTTGACTATTTAAAAGACATTAATTGTCTAATTTACATTTGCTAAGTTCAGAATAGCATACTATGATACTACTGCATTTCTGCCATATGTAATGCATAAATAGTAAGAGTAGTATGATGGTATGCTATTGTGAACCCAAAGTGATTAAATTGGATGAAAATGTTATTGGTACAATGTTCAGTGCCTGATTTGGAAATCCTACAAAATTGCTTTATAATGTAGGTTATCTTAACTAATGCTTAAAATAATAAAATGAGAATTCTTATTTTTGTTATTTTTAGCTTAGCGTAGCTTTGTTATTTGATATAATTTAAAAGACATAGTCAAATTTGCATTGAGTAATTTTTAAGATAAAAAACCGTCTCGGTTATTTGCCAGGGCAATTGCATCGACAATCCAGTGAGAGAGCCTTTGCTTGGAGACGGACGTTCCTTTTGTGCATCCTCCATAGCATATAAAGAACTGATCAGACAGTCTGAACTGGCAAGTACGCTCAACGTATGCATGTAGTGCCCGCACGGTGGATAACAAATGCAATGATTGTTCCTCATCCGAATTAAATGGAGGAGGGAAGAAGGCCTGAAGGTGAACCACCTGTGCTTTGAAGGGTGTGGTTAGAACCTTGGGTACATAGCCATTCCTGGGTTTGACAGTGGCCCTTGAAAGACTGGGGCCAAACTCCAGACACGAATTGTCGACTGATAGTGCATGCAGGTCACCTACCCGTTTTACTGAGGCCAGAGCCAGCAGTAGTGCGGTCTTAACAGAGAGCATGCGCAAATCAACAAAGTCCAAAGGTTCAAAGGGGGGCCCTGTGAGAGCTTTTAGGACTAAAGTTAAGTCCCAAATCGGACTGTAGCCAAGCCGAGGTGGGTTTAATCGCTTTGCTCCTTTAAGGAGCTTTATGATTAAATCATGCTTGCCTATAGAGGCGCCAGTTTCACGTGAGTGATACGCAGATATAGTTGCCACATATACTTTAGCGTTGACAGGGTGAGTCCTGTATCTAATCGCTCTTGAAAAAATATTAGAATTTTATGTATGGGGCAGTTTACTGGGTTCTTGCTATGTAAGAGACACCAATCAGTGAACACCATGCACGTAGAGGCATCTCGTGGATGGCGCTCTGGCCTTTGTATTCTGGCACATGTAGTGCGCCCTGTTCAGGGGCCACACATGCAGGTTCCACAGCTGGGGCTGGGGATGCCAGATTGTGCCTTACGCCTGAGAGAGGAGATCCCTCCTCTGTGGTATTTCCGATGGGGAGCTGTACAGCATCTCCATCATTTCCGGACACCATGGCTGGTTGGGCCATTTTGGCACAACTAATAGAACCGTTTCTTTGTCCTCTCGGGCTTTGCATATGACAGAATGAATCAGGCATACCGAGGGAAACACATATTTGCATTTTGCCAGTCATTTGTGTGCCATTGCGTCCGTTCCTAGCGGGGCTTGGGACTTCGAGTACCAGAGGGGACAGTGGGCATTCTCCGCTGAGGCAAATAGATAAATTTCTGCTTTGCCAAATATTTCCCAAATCCTCAACACAGTTTGAGGATAAAGTCTCCATTCGCCCGGCATCACCCCTTGGCAGACAGTAGGTCCTCGTGACACGTCAGTCTCAACAGTGGCGGTGAATGAATTCCACCTTGGCAGTTTATATATGCCACAACTGTTATGTTGTCTGAGCGAACCAGGACATGACAGCTCGCTATTTCTGAGTGAAAAGCCTTTAAGGCTAGAAATACAGCCTGTATCTCTAGGTTGATGTGCCACACCTTCCTCGCACCTGTCCAACACCACCCCCCAACTTTTGTTGGAAGCATCCGTGGTCACCACTTTACACCTGACAACTTGCCCCAGCGCAACACCTCACTGGTAAAAACGCAGGAGCTGTCCATGGTGCTAAAGCAGCTATACAGCAGCAGGATATTGTGATGCACATGCACCCTTGGTACCAAGCATGTTGTGGCATGTGGCACTTTAGCCAGCACTGAAGAGATCTCATGTGTAAGAGACCTAATGGGATGACGGCGGATGCTGCTGCCATAAATCCCAATGCTTTCTGAAACAGCTTCAGTGGAAGTGTTCACTGAGACACTGTAGAATGGCCTGAACGCGCATGCTCAGGTTTACATTTACATTTATGCATTTGGCAGACGCTTTTATCCAAAACGACTTACAGTGCACTTATTACAGGGACAATCCCCCTGGAGCAACCTGGAGTTAAGTGCCTTGCTCAAGGACACAGTGGTGGTGGCTGTGGGGATTGAACCAACAACCTTTTGCTTACCAGTTCAGTGCTTTAGTCCACTACGCCATCACCACTCACTCATGTTTCTGAGTAATCATTTTGAAGAGGCGCTTTATGAGTGCGCAATTTAATCCTTGTCTCAGATCCTGGATTGGCTGATATCCGCCGTCTTTCTTTAAAAACAAGAAAATAACGGCTGTAAAACCCTTTTTGTGCTTGATAATTTGGCACAATCTCTACTGCGTTTTTCACGATGAGATTGTGTGTTTCGGCTCGTAACAATTGCGCATCCTCGGGTGAAACCGTGGAAGACAGAACGCCGTTGAAAGGGGTGGCCGGCATGCAAATTGGATCGTATAACCATGTTCAATTGTTTTTTTGAACCCATTCTGAAATACCCATAAGGGCTCGCCACGCATATTTGAGTGCAAGACACAGAAACAAGATTTTGAACAATTTTGTGAACAAAATATTACTTTCCCGACAACCAGTAGTGAGGAGATGGGGAACAGTGTTTTGTGTCTCCAATCGAGCCTTTCTTGGAGCAGACATGGAGGGCTCTGCTTTCCGCTTCAAAGGGTTGTGTCCGTCAGGAGTGCTTTTGCTGTGCATGCTGATATGCAGGTGCCTGTGAGACAGCAGGTTTGGGGCTTTTAGTCAGGCGCTGGCTCGAAACAGAGCAAGGGCGAACCGGTTGTGATATACTCCGTTTGGGCATAAAGTGTCTCATAGCCTGTGACTGCTGCTGAGTTGCGATGTAACACTCAGAAAACATATTCACAGAGCCCCCAAAGAGGAGACGCTGGAGCATCCAAAAGAGTGGCTTTTTCCTTATCACCCATTTCTGTGAGGGTCAGCAATATATGTCAATCCAGAACTGCCAGTTTGCCCATGGACTTGCCGATGGCTTTCGCAGTGACTTTCGTGGTATGCAGCGCTAAGTCTGTAGCGGTGCAGAGCTCTTTGAATGTTTTTGAATCTAAGCCGTGCTCGTCCATTTGCCTGAGGAGCTTGGCTTGAAATACCTGGAGCACCACCATTGCGTGGAGTGCTGATCCAGCTTGTCCTGCCGCTGAGTAAGCTTTTCCCACCAGTAGGGGATGTGATTTCCACGCCCTGTTACTCGCTAGGCAGAGGTGTGCCACTACCACCTCCTCCACTGGGGGTAGTTGGACATAACCGTTTTCTTCCCTGTGATCCACATTAAAGAGGATGTCGTCACTGCACGAGCACGCCGAGAAGGACTTAGATAGTTCGTTATGAACTTAGGGGAAGAATGGGGAAAATTTGCGGGACACTGCTGTTTGACGGCATCCGGAATGCAGGAACCATTCATCGAGGCGAGACTGTTCAGGATCCTCTGGGGGAGACCTCGCAAGGTGAAGCTCGGATGCGGAGCATCTCCCTGTCAGTGGCACGTGCATGTTCCTCGCCCTCGCTGGGAGGAGGGGTGGAAGCATCATCCACTGACCACTCGCCTGATGCAGCGAGAGACGTGACTTCGTCATTATCATCCGCAGCGTCAGAAGCGCTGCATGAGACAAGGCCACCTGCTAGGTCGGAGCTCGTCTTGCACATAGCGTATCGGAAAACATGCACTTCAGAGAGATTGAGGGGCTCGCAGGGCATGTGCTGCTACGAGGACCACCTCCAAGTCATCCAGGTGTTACTTGTTTCCTTGTTTGCCCATGTGTATTTAAACCCTTGTTTCCCCTGGTTTCTTTGTCAGTCTTTACATGTGTTGTTATGTTCTGTGCCTGATTTCCCATGTTTTTGTTTCATTTAATTCTGAGTTACTTTGTTCATCTTTTGTTTTTCATTGAAGCCGCATTTAGATCCTCATTCCTCGTCTGCCTCGTCACACTTAGCCTATGTAAATTTGACAATTAAATTATTTTAATATATGTCATATATCATATATAGTAACTGAAGCTAAAAGTAGTAAAATTCAGTGTTTCTCATTTTATGAGCTAGCTTCCAAGCCAACCAGTTACTAGCTGATTAGCCTGTTAGCATATGATAACTGATTGAGGTTCAACATTAGCCTACTAGCACAGAATGACTCTAGCCGCTTATCTGCTGTCTTGAAGTGCACCTGGGAAGCTCGTACCTTTGAGTTGGGCATTCGTTTACCTCGGCATGTCACACATTCAAGTGGGAAACAAAATACAGAAGATGTCTGACTTAAATATATAATGAACATCTGAAAAGCTCTTTTTTTCTGTTGTACCTGTGGATAAGAATAACTGAACACACCTGATTCACTTTTACACAGTTTATATGATGTATTAATGCAAATCATCTAACTAATTATTAATTAATTTCCTTAAAACAAACCGTGAAGGGTAAGTCATCGGTTGACTGTGACATATAACATATTAATATTATTGAAATAAGGCACTGAAATCTTTAAATGTTGAAACACCCCTTTCAACGTCACAACTCGGCAACTTGGGTATCATCTAGTATTCCGAGCAGAGTATATAAGCGGAGCGGAGTGGGAGCAGAGAGAGGAGTGGAGCGGCATGATTTTGCCTGGAGCGAGGAGCGGGTTTTAAAAAAATTGGAGCGTCATTGTTTTCTCTCGCTCCAAGAGTGCTCCACTAATGATCTATCATGGGCAAAGCACCTGTTAACGGACCTTAATGCAATAATTCACCACTTGTTAAGCAGTGTTAAACACTATTGGCATGAAGGAAAGATGGAATTTCTGATATAACCAGAAAGAATGTGATAAAAAAAAAAAAAAAAAAATATATATATATATATATATATATATATATATATATATATATATATATATATATATATATATATATATATGTATATATTTAAAATCTAGCAGCACTTGGTAATGTTCAACTTCACACTCCCTATTATTGAGTTAAGTTTGCGGTAAAGCTTGACTTAACTACGTGCTTGTGTCTCATCTCTTTATTCTTACGTCAACTGGCATATAGTGAAAATTAATGACGGGATGGCAAAGGAGAACACGAGTGGGGAGGTGATTGCCACAATCAAATGTTTGTTGTGAAATACATATATTCCCTATTAAATATTTTGAATAATCATATCAGCATTCTAATCTAATCTAATCTGGTAATTTATTAATTTGATTTAATTTAATGTTTTGTTTTTGTTCTGGTAATTTATATATAAAAAAATGTGTTTGGTAATTTATATATATACACTACCGGTCAAAATGAAACACTTGCCTGAAATGTTTCTCATGATCTTAAAAATCTTTTGATCTGAAGGCGGATGCTTAAATGTTTGAAATTAGTTTTGTAGACAAAAATATAATTGTGCAACCATATTAATTTATTTCATTATAAAACTAAAATTTAATAATAATTTTTTTTTTTTTTTTAATTGATGACTTGGACCAAATAATAAAGAAAAGCAGCCAATACGTGCCCAACATAGATGAAGCTGAAGCTTCATCTATGAAGCTTCTTAAGAAGCTGGTTGAGAAAATGTCAAAAGTACATGTCTGCAAATTCTAGGCAAAGGGTGACTACTTTGAAGATGCTAAAATATAACATAGTTTTGATTTATTTTGGATTTTGTTTAGTCACAACTTAATTCCCATAGTTCCATTTATGTTATTCCATAGTTTTGACTTTACTATTATTCTAAAATGTGAAAACAAAATTATAATAAAGAATGAGTAAGTGTTTCAAAACTTTTGACCGGTAGTGTGTGTGTGTGTGTGTGTGTGTGTGTGTGTGTATATAAATTTTATTAATTAATTTATTTTTATTTTATTTTTATTTATTTTTGCATCTAGCAATTTATTTAATTGATCAAACCCAGTGAATGCTGCCAATATGTTTCAAAAGTAAGCTATAAAAATTCTTTAATTTAGTCTTGGGCTAAAGTTAGTGTTTTAATAAAGCACATTGTAGCTTTTCTTCTAGTATTGTGTATTTATTTTTTATTTAATACACCTTCTGCATGGAGGGTTGTGATATTAACCCTCTGGGGTCTGAGGGTGTTTTGGGCCCTGGAGAACTTTTGACATGCCTTGACATTTGTGCTTTTCTCAGTTGCTTAAAAACATATTAATGGCTAAAATCTGATAACACTGTATTCAGCACAAACGGGGCTACAATAATATGTGAGCAACATATATGTACATGTTTGTATTTTTGAGAAAATAACGTTAATACGTGGTTTTTGAAAAAACAAAAGTCACTGAAATAAGGCCATATAACACATAATAAACATTTGTTCACCAGACTTTTGAGGACTGGATCATGTCGCCTAGAGTTTTTGCTATAAAATGATGTGAAAACCATCCTGATCACTCATTCATACAAAACAATATAGTCATTTAACTTTTGTAAGACTTTTAGTGTTAGAAAGGCCATATGCAAGGAGGCGTGGATGATTTTGGATATTGATGTCATTCACACCTGAGGAGACAAAGACCCCTCCCCTGAGAGAGAATGAATGTTTGTAGCTTATTCACAAAATCAAGAAGTAATCTGACTATACATTTTCTTTACATAAAGACTTTACTTTAGACCTACACTACCGTTTAAAAGTTTATAGATCTGTAAGATTTTTTAATGTTTTTAAAAGAAGTCTCTTCTGCTCACCAAGGCTGCATTTATTTGATCCAGAATACATCAAAAACAATGATATTGTGAAATATTTTTACAATTTAAAATAACTTTTCTATTTGAATATATTGTCAAATGCAATTTATTCCTGTGATCAAAGCTGAATTTTCAGTATCATTACTGCAGTCTTCAGTGTCACATGATCCTTCAGAAATCATTCTAATATGCTGATTTTCTAATATGGGCATATTTACAGCACATTTTACACATTTACACCCGAACAGATATCTGCAAGCACAAGCTTCATTGATGATAATGAGGCAGCATAAACACTAGTTAAAATATAATCTAAACATTCATATTATTTTTATATCATATTACATATCATATTTATTTCATTCAGCATACAATTTAAATACCTGCTTTAGCCGAAACAACATTTAAATGTAACTAAATCTTGCCTATTAGGACATATTTCAAATGTCAATACTCTGAATACTGGCTGGCAAGTCTGGAAATAGTCCAGCTAGTAAAATATGTACATGTTTATATAAAATAGCATGTCAACTAATGTAAGTAAAACTAAATGACTTACTCATCCGGAATTGTATCCTCGGCTGGATCAAGTCGATCTTCAAAATGCAAATGTTCCTCGTCGGAGTCCCGCTCTTCTTCTGAGGAAAATGTGAACTATTCGTCACTATCCAGGACCATCTGTAGAGCTTCCTCACCTGTGTAGCGTGCCATCTTCCAAACGCGCAGGAAAGTGAATGAATCTGATGATGAAACTTGATGTTTTTTAAGGCATTGTCGGAGGCGTTTACCATTTGCATAGATCATCTCAGCACATTACCGTATGAATAGCGTGCTCTGCTGGTGGGTGTGATCTCATTAGAGATAATGAGCTGAGCCCATAGAAACTGTACATCCCTTTGTTTCATACAGATTACATTGCAGGAGAATATGTGTTTTAAATTTGAATTATTTTATTTAAAAGTAGACATTTTAAGCTTTCTTTAGACATATGTTTCATGTTTGTGTGATAAATATTCACGGAGTTTCAGTTCATTTTTGTGACGTGTTTCAGAAAGATGCTCGCGGAGACAGAGACGGCTGAAAGCGCACCCTGTTTATTTTCTTTATTTACAAAAGCACAAGGTTTTGTTGTTATTGTTAGTGTACACAAATAAAATTAGACCCTTTATGGTTTCTAATGATGTCTTACACTTATCTGTATGCCCAAAAATGACGGAATATTTTAAATTGTTTCCGCTGTTATGCGGAAAAAATCCAGCAAGACGCGCCGGCGCGTCCATCGACCCCAGAGGGTTAAAAAGCATACTGAAATAACTTTACAGTGGAGAGGTAGTTAGTCGCTAATTTTGCCATGGAGCGAACACGGAGCGGGGTTTCTCTAATCCAGGAGCGTGGATCGAGGAGTGGGAAATTGACAACCCGGAGTGGAGCTGGAGTGGAGTGATTAAAGAATGCTTTGAGCGCGGAGGGGAAATTGTTGCCGCTCCACTCCACTCACATACTCTGATTCTGAGTTACCCACGTGTAAATATGACTTCGCTGGATCATTCATGTGCTCGGAACTTGTAATTACAATATTTTCAACTCAACTTGAAAGGTACAGTCATGCTGCTAGCTGATTAGCCTGCTAGCTTACATTACTGCTAACTGATTTACCTGGAAGCCTAGCATCTATCCCTTGTAGTTTACTACACTAAACCTATTTATTTGTATGAATATATATATTTTGATTATCTACAAAAAGAAATTGCGATAACTTGCTATGTTTTGAACAGGCATTGCAAACGTCTACCTATTAGGGTTCAAGGGGGATAGGATTGTGAGTGGGATCAAATTTTTCAAGACGCTGGCAACACAGAGCTCTCATCCAATGGGGGTGGGTAGGCTTGAGACAAGGAAGGGGGGTGGGGGGTAACAAGGACTGACAGGACTTGATTCCAGTGCATGGCTTGAGAGAGAAAGCTGACAAGTGAGGACAAGAGAGAGAGAGCAGGCGACCAACGCAACAGAGACAAAGTGAGAAGAGGTGGAGGTAGAGAACAAGGGTGAGGCAGAGGTGAAATTCTCGTGCTAATGGAGGTAGGACTTGTGGCGGCTCAGGAGTTCTTGGTTGGAGACAGCAGGCCCTTTGAGATTAGACGGGATCAAAGGAGCAGAATTGCACAACAGAGAGGCTTCACCCTAGCATGGCTCTCAGCATGCCTGCCCGCTGGTTATCCCTCCTGGGCTGGGATTCAGCAGTGTGTGGGAGAGGGGCTTTACCTTCAGAGCCCTGCGTGAATAAATTCACAGCGTCTACTCCCCTTTTCATTCTTGTTTCTGGCTTTTTCTGTGTCGTTTTTTTCTTCTCTTGCTCTTAACTTCCCCTATACTTTAGTACATGCATTTCTTTTTTCTCTTTCACTTCTAGTTGTAATAGCTTGTTTCAACCTCTGTTGCTTGTCATCTGGACAAAATTAAGAAATGCAAGGACCCTTTAAAGATAATTAAAGAGTATGGGTGTTTAAACCATGAGAGAGTAGAGAGAAATATTTCATTAAATATATTTCAGTTGTACTGTCCATTTTGCTTACATATGAAAAAATATAGAAGTGCTAAAACAGTAATGTTTCATCAAGAAAAGTGGCAGTTTGGGGCCTGGGTAGCTCAGCGAGTATTGATGCTGACTACCACCCCTGGAGTTGCCAGTTCGAATCCAGGGCATGTTGAGTGACTCCAGCCAGGTCTCCTAAGCAACCAAATTGGCCCGGTTGCTAGAGAGGGTAGAGTCACATAGGGTAACCTCATGGTCGATATAATGTGTGGTTCTCGCTCTCGGTGGGGTGCGTGGTGAGTTGTGTATGGATGCCACGGAGAATAGCATGGGCCTCCACATGCGCTACATCTCCACGGTAACGCGCTCAACAAGCCACATGATAAGATGCATGGATTTATGGTCTCAGATGCGGAGGCAACTGAGATTTGTCCTCCCCCATCAAGATTGAGGTGAGTCACTACGCCACCATGAGGACTTAGAGCGCCTTGGGATTGGGCATTCCAAATTGGGGAGAAAAGGGGAGGAAAAAAAAAAAAGATGAAAAGTGGCAGTTCAGCAAGCGTCTCACAGAGGTGTTTTGGTTGAGCGCTTAACAAGAGAGGAGTAGCATGGCATCTTTATCGCATCTGTGTCATGTGATTAGAATGAAATGTTTCTATTTTTATTGTCTTTGGTCAACAAATGACTGTAAAGAACAGAAAAGGGTATTAACCCTTGTGCTGTGTTCATTTTGTGTTAACACATTTTGTGTTCCCGGTCAAAAATTACCGGCCCAATTAGATTTTTATAAATCTCTCATATTACATATATTATCACAATATATTGCATGAGATCTTTTTAACAACTTTTTTAGTAAATACAGGTTTTGTACTTCTTTTTTTATTTATTTTTTTATTTATATATATATTTATTGATTGAAGGATTACTTGAACTGAGGCCAGTGGAGGGCACTCCCTGCGGAAAAAAAATAAAAAAAATAATAAAAATAATAATTACATATAAATTAATAACCAATTTCTTGATCTGAACAAAATAGGTATAATTTTAAAACTTAGAATCTGGACTTTGCAATGCATATAGCTGATCCTACCAATTCTTAAATAATGCTTTTTAATTTGCTGACAAATAAGAACTGTTTCGTTCCCATCCTTTGCAAATTTGTTATCACAACAATTATATTCAGAGTTGGTAAAACCATAAAAAAGATGAGATAGCCATTTGTTATCGTTGCAAAGATCTCAATTAGTACAAAGCAATGAGCTATTTTTTTTTTTTTTTTTTTGTTTCACGCACAGGCCAAACTGCAGTGAGTATTAGTGTATGAAATTTGCATTGTCAAACATAAATATAATAAACAGGAGTGGCTTTTTGTCACTTTTTTCCTTATTACTTCCTGAAACATAAATATAACATAGACAATGACATATCATAACTTACAGCAGACTGTCCCAATTCAAACGAGCCCAAACACAACGTAATATGATTGGAAGATCTTGAAATATTCCTCAAAGAGTGTACGTGGAAAGACGATGCACAAAAGGGCACTCAACGCACATTGTGTGTGTGTGTGTGTGTGTGTGTGTGTGTGTGTGCAGGGTTGGGAGGGTTACTTTGAAATGTATTCCACTACAGATTACAGAATACATGCTGTAAAATGTCATTTGTAACACATTTCGTTAGATTACTCAAGGTCAGTAACGTATTCTAAATACTTTGGATTGCTTCTTCAGCACTGGCAGATTTTTTTCACTTGTTTTGACTATAAAAACTCTGCCAGTACAGTAAGACAAAATACACATTAAAAATACATTCTCTGAAAAACCTAAATATCTTATGCATTGTTGTTTCTAAAACAAGATAAATCAATTTGATCTTGTTTTAAGGATTTTTAGATATTTTTACAGGAAAACAATACAAAAATGATCAAGAATACGATTTATGCCCTAATATCAAAGATCTTACTGGAAAAAAAGAAATTATGATCCAATGTGAATTTTCTTGATAAAGAAATATGATCATGCCTGGTAAAAGGTGTGCTAGAAATAGCATTTTAACTTAGCGTAAAGATGACAATTTACACAAGGTTTATTTCTATTTCTTCTGCTTCAAACTTACTTCAATCTTACTTCTCTGGCTGCTCGTATGAATGTAACACATCATAATAAAGTGTTTCACCGCTGTTCAAATGCACTTTGTATCACATCATTTATATGTATAAATGTTTTCTATCTGAAAGGACTAAATATTAAATGAAACAAATGACAATAAAATGCAAAGTAATCTCTTCAGTAATCAAAATACTTTTTGAATGTAACTTTATTCTACATACCAATGATTTAATTTGTAACTGTAGTGGAATACAGTTACTTATATTTTGTATTTTAAATACGTAATCCCGTTACACGTATTCCATTACTCCCCAACCCTGTGTGTGTGTGTGTGTGTGTGTGTGTGTGTGTGTGTTCACATGTACGAGGACTTTGTGTGTGCAAACACACATCCACGTATGTGCTCATCTAAAGGATTGGTATGCTCCTGAACACTTAATATTTCTGTATTTTGTAGTCTAATCCATTTATTTCCAATGGCCGGTCATTTTTGACTGGGAACACAAGTGTAACAAGGTGAAATAAAACCCCCCAAAAATTGTGTGTGTGTGTGTGTGTGTGTGTGTGTGTGTGTTTTCAGATAATATATGTGAACAAAGTATAGGAATTTTATTCCAATTGGATTAAGTAAAAAAAATAAAAATTAAATTTTAAAAAATAAAATCTATCCAGGTCAAAATGACACGCATTACACAGAGTCAAATCAAACTTTTATGCTCAACATGCAGTGAAAGGCTCTGTGTGCTGTGAAGTTTGTCAACTTCCCCACAATACTTCTCAATTACTGCCAGTGGCTAATCTCAGACATTTTTAGTAGTATAGCATGAAATTTGATCGCATATGCGGGTGAATTACTCTGAAAAAAACCTTCAACTAGCTGTGTACCAGTGCACAGCGCCTCAGTTGAGACCTTCATGACTCTAACTGAATAAAATAAATCTTTATTTGAAAAAATGTCTCACAAAACTCACAAAATATTTCCCAAAAAAGGCAAGTGTGAGAAAAGTCCAAAACCTGGAATGGTATTTCTAATCAGCCTGATTTTTTTATTTGATTCCACATCATTGAAGCTGGGTAATTTCAAAAACACTCATATCTTACTGTGTTCTGCCAAACAAACACAGAGTAAACAAATCAAAACTGGGCTTTTGGCACATGTACGCACACCACACATAGAGACTGCCTGTTTTTACAAATATACGCTCCAGTAATTCTGCAATTCTCCAAGCAGAGCTACCATTTACTTTTAGATAGGGGGACTGATTAGCTTGTCAGCTTTTATGACAGAATCGTTCCCCCTGTCTTGAATACAGGAAATTATTCTGACTTGATTAGGCCCACCTGCAGCTCTTTTTGCAGAAATCCTCGACATTGTGCCAACATTATACCTAGGTTGAATCTTAACACCAGCCGTTGCATCTGACCTCAGCTGAATGGTAATTCATTGTGCCAATCATCCAACGTTGGCTCAGTGTTGTTCCAGCTTTGGCTCAGCATTGGCTGGGGTAATTAAATGGTGCTTGTGTGCGTCTGGCCTGTTACCGCTGGGAAGATGGGATGGGGAAATGATGACCAGGTGGTGGCAGAGCCCAAGGCCTGTCAGACTAGCTGATGACCGGTTTAATTCTGCTCTGCCTGGGGCTATAATTGATATTTAGCAGAAAGGTTAATTGTAGGAGTGATCTGTTTAAATTAGAGTAGAGATCTGGAGACCGGGGCCAAGACCTTGCAAGCCGCTGGGGACAGACACGTGAGTGGCTGGAGGAAAAGATGCACGCACACACTTACAGTACACACTCTTGAGCTTAAATAGTGGGACTGGAACACATACACACTCATGCATACTATAGCAGGACTAGATCACACACCCACACACACAGGGTTGGGAGGGTTACTTTTGAAATGTATTTTCAAATGTTACAGATTACAGAATACATGCTGTAAAATGTAATTTGTAACATATTCTGTTAGATTACTCAAGGTCAGTAACATATTCTAAATACTTTGGATTACTTCTTCAACACTGGTAGATTTTTTCACTTGTTTTGACTAAAAACTCTATACGACAAAATACACATGTTAAAAATACATTCTCTGAAAAACCTAAATATCTTACTCAGTGTTGTTTCCAAAACAAGATTAATCTAATTTATCTTTTTTAAGGATTTTTAGATATTTTTACAGGAAAACAATACAAAAAATATTATCAAGAATATGATTTTTGCCCTAATATCAAAGGTCTTACTAGAAAAAAAGAAATTATTATCTAATGTGAATTTTCTTGATAAAAAATATGATCGTGCCTGGTAACGTGTGCATGTAAAATGGCTAGAAATAGCATTTTAACAGTTTACACAAGGTTTATTTCTATTTCTTCTGCTCCAAACTTACTTCAAACGTACTTCTCTGGCTGCTCGTATGAATGTAACACATCATAAGAAAGTGTTTCACCACTGTTCAAATGCACTTTGGATCGCATCATTTATATGTATAAATGTTTTCCATCTGAAAGGACTAAATATTAAATGAAACAAATGACAATAAAATGCAAAGTAATCTCTTCAGTAATCAAAATACTTTTTGAATGTAGCTGTATTCTAAATACCAATGATTTAAATTGTAACTGTAGTGGAATACAGTTACTTATATTTTGTATTTTAAATACGTAATCCCGTTATATGTATTCCGTTACTCCCCAACCCTGCACACACATATACACTTATGCATGTATAATAGGATATGTACTGTATATAAGAGTGTATATAAAGTGGCTATATACAATAATCATGGGAAAGTCATGGAAATAAAATGCAAATCAGCTGATCAAAATGTTTATTACTTTGTTTACTCTTTTCTTTTTTTATCATTTATGAATCATCTTTATCTTTTATGATTCTAGAACTTTTTTCTTAAACTTTTGGTATTGCTAAATAAACCCACAAAGACATTTATGCATATATTGTAGGAATAGATCACACATGCCTACACAAACATATAAATATATACACACACACTCCTTATCTGTTGTACATGTTTCTGTGCTTGCATGCTATTATGTTAGCTGGGCTAATGATAATGATGTGGATAAGTCATTAGACAAAATAAAAGCCAATCTGCATTGTTTCATTTCTTATGTTGCCTTATCTGTAAATGGTCATCCCAGCAAAGAACAAGGTCAGTGAATGTAATTTCCATGCAAGCTGTTTTGGTAATCCCATGGCCCCTTTTGCATGCATTCAAATCAGTGGGACTTCAAAAGCAGGTCGAACTGGAGAGTTTTTAGAGTGTCACGAAGGGCATCCGCCAGTCAAAGTGCAGGAATATATAACTATCTCACCACCAACGTTTCATTGTTTCAGCAAAAGCACCTTCTTCACCTGCCTTTCAGTCACACATCAGGTTTCCCTTGGGTTTTAATGGGCAAATGCTCTGAGTGCACTGGATAAAAGTAGCAAAAAACAATGCCCTGATTTCTGTCAAAACTTGGCACCCCTAGGAAAGTAGTGTGTGTGTGTGTGTGTGTGTGTGTGTGTGTGTGTGTGTGTGTGTGTGTGTGTGTGTGTGTGTATATATATATATATATATATGTATGTATACACACACACACACACACACACACATATATACAGTACTGTGCAAAAGTTTTAGGCACTTGTGAAAAATGTTTCATAGTGAGGATGTCTTCAAAAACAATGACATAAATAGTTTTCATTTATCAATTAACATCATACAAAGTCCAGTAAACATAAAAAAGCTAAATCAATATTTGGTGTGGCCACCTTTGCCTTTAAACAATTCTCCTAGGTACACCTGGACACAGTTTTTCTTGATTGTTGGCAGATAGGATGTACCAAGCTTCTTGGAGTATTCACCACAGTTCTTCTATCTATTTAAGCTGTCTCAATTGCTTCTGTCTCTTCATGTAATCCCAGACTGACTCGATGTTCAGTGGGGGGCTCTGTGGGGGCAGTGCCATCTCTTGCAGAGTGCCCTGTTCTTCTATTCTAATCTTTTATATTTGCATAAGTAATGTTTGGGAGTCTAAAATGAATTTTTCCTATTGGCACACTAAAGCTGAATATATAAATAACCATTTTAAGACAAATGATTTTGTGAAACATCTTAAGTGCCTAAAAATATATATATAAAGCCACAGGTCTGTTGAATGCTTGATTCTGATTGGTTGACAAACGTTCTAAGGTGTGCAATTATTTTCCAGTAAACGCACGGCTATGAAGTAATTACAGGTTTTGACTGCATAACTGTTCCATATCAATTCACCAAATTATTTAAGTTATTTCAAAGAGCCCTACAGGCTACCACAACAAAATAACCAATTAAAACAAAGATAATGGTAAAGTACATCAGATAAGAATGACAATGTCTGAAATATCCTAAATGTATTTACATTGAAAAGCATCCTTGTGATCCCTCTCTCTCTCCCTCCTTCTCTCTCTCTCTCTCTCTCTCTCTCTCTCTCTCTCACTCTCATCTCACCCATACACACACACCATACATGCTACCACAGCAAAATAACCATATAAAACAAAGACATTTGTTAAAGTAAATCGGTTAAGAATGTCAAACAATGTCTATAATATTCTACATTTCGGTTGAAAAGCGCCCTCCCGCTCACTTGTCTCACCAGCACTTACACACGCTGCGCACACACACACACACACACACACGCACATATACACACTCACATAGAGTCGTGACCAACAAACAGAGCTGACCCCCTGCGACTTGATCAATACAACAGTTTCTATTATCCGAAATAACTTTTAATATGTGCAACTTTTAATGTTTCAATGTATTTCGCCCTAATCAGCCTCACATAGCTATAGTGGAAAGCACTGTCGCCTACCCCTCCCCCTCTCTTGTACTCTCACACAAACACTCTCGGGAGCAAAGTCAGCGCACCCCACAACCCAGTGGGATGGTAACCAGGTGTTTAACAATGCAAAAGCTTTACAAGAATGGCAACACTCGCTGCTGTTTAGAAGTATACTTACACTTAGGCAATTTGAAGCGATGTTATTCCTGACTAGAGCCGCTTCAAACACAGGCAATTCAACTCGCAATCTCAATTAGTTTATCTCTTCCTCTCACTCACACACATACACACAAACGCACACGCACTACCTTGTTACTCCAACGCCGAAAAGCAGCGTGTCCTCTGTTGCTAGTTCGAAAGTGACGTTTTTGAATTAGCAACAAAGGCTTGAGCTGAATCAAAGGTAGATCAATGCAGCATTTTCTATATTATCTGAAATATCTGTGGGAAGCACCCTCCCCCTTCCCCTCTCACACACGTGGACACACATACAAATACACATTACTCACACACTTACTCGCAAGTGAAAAACAGAGCCGTCATGTCAGCACACACCTGCATCTCAGTGGGGTTGAAAACAGTTGTTAAGATTTACATCAGTGAAGCTATATACAAAAATGGCGACACTCGCTGCTACTGAGAAGTGTACTTAAACTTACATCTTGGTGATTTTGAAGCAATGTTACTTCTGACGAGAGCTGCAAAAAATAAAGGTAATCCCATATGCGATATCTCTCAGTTTCTGAGTTTCTCTCTTTTGATCATTCAAACACAAACTCACACACAAATGCACACACATGCACAAACGCACTACTTTATTACTCCAGTAAGTGCTCCAGTACAGCAGTGCAAGCCTCGCAAGCCTCTATTGCTAGTTCTAAAGTGACGATTTCGAATTAGCATTGAAGGCTCAGACTGTATCAGAGCAAGACACTGAATCCGTGGCGGAAGAAAATAGTTCCTCTCACAAGAGCATTTTAGGGACGAAAACCAGAAAATGTCTTGAGATAAAACCCTGAACCATGTCTTAAGGTGTGGTAACCGTGGTATAAGTGGAATAATTGACTCCGGCCTGTTTAATTATTGAAAAATAATGCACCCGAGGTGTAACCCTGTGCATTGTGACCGCATCACCACCTCGGGTGTGCATTATTTTTCAATAATTCAATGGTGCATCATCAATTATTCCTTATATATATATATATATATATGTATATGTATGTATGTATGTATGTATATATTTAGTATATGGTCTTTATTTATTGCCATGCAAATAGGCCTGGTATAATTCATATCCATTACTTTCCTATGATAATATGGCTATAGAATGGCACCATAATTTGGAACAATCTGGAGTTAAGTGCCTAGCTTGAGGGTACAGTGGCTAATGTGTCATTTCTTGCAGGGATCAAACCATCAACCTTTTGGTTATTAACTCTAAGGCTTAACCACTACACTAGATTTGTGGGTCTTCAGCCTTTGTTGTTTGATAATTTCCAGAATTAGGCTCTCCTAGAGTATACAAGAGTATCATTTCACGATGGTGCTCCAAGTTTCGTGAAGACCAAGTTTCCTGTATCCACACTTGTCATAAGGGCTGTAACAGCCATATAAAGCTCTTGTCATCCTTCTAAAATTGCTATTTTTCTCTGCTTTGTCTAGTCTATAAGTCTTCTGAGCAAGGCTGGGCAAAAAATTGTGGAGCCAGAGATGAACACAGCACGCAGGAGTGGCTCTAAAGATCGACTCAGTGAGGTAAGATATAACGTCATTATTCATGGCAACCTAAAGGAAATGGTTAAAGATAGAATTGCCAAGTTTGCCTTTTTACAGCCAAATTTGTCAATAACAAACACAGAGTCACCAGGATTGTAAAAATTCTAATTCAGATCTGGCTGCCTTTCAAATCATAAGTTGAATTGTTGAATTGAATTGGCTACACCCACATGATGTTGAATTGGAATGATAGGAAGAGGAATTTATTGAGTGCTATTCAGATAATTTCAACACAGGTTGCCCACATATACACCGATAAGCCACAACATTAAAACCATCTGCCTAATATTGTATTAAAACAGCACCAACCCACATCTCAGAATAGCATTCTGAGATGGTATTCTTCTCACCACAATTCTACAGAGCGGTTATCTGAGTTACTGTAGACTTTGTCAGTTAGAACCAGTCTAGTCATCTGGCACCAACAATCATGCTACGGTCCAAATCTCTGAGAATTTTTCCCCATACTGATGGTTGATGTAAACATTAACTGAAGCTCCTGACCCGTATCTGCATAATTTTATGCACTGCACTGCTGCCACGCAGTTGGCTGATTAGATAATTGCATGGATGATTGTTGGTGCCAGATGGGCTAGTTTGAGTATTTCTGTAATTGCTGATCTCCTGGGATTTTCACACACAACAGTCTCTAGAATTTACTCCGAATGGTGCCAAAAACAAACATCCAGTGAGCGGCAGTTCTGTGGATGGAAATGCCTTGTTGATGAGAGAGGTCAACAGAGAATTGCCAGACTGGTTCGAACTGACAAAGTCTACGGTAACTCAGATTACCGCTCTGTACAATTGTGGTGAGAAGAATAGCATCTCAGAATGGCGCTGATTTGGTGGCACAGGGGGGACCTACACAATATTAGGCAGGTGGTTTTAATGTTGTGGCTGATCGGTGTATATACAGTGTGTGTGTGTGTGTGTGTGTGTATGTCTCTCTCTCTCTCTCTCTCTCTCTCTCTCTCTCTCTCTCTCTATATATATATATATATATATATATATATATATATATATATATACAGTTGTGCTCAAAAGTTTGCATACCCTGGCAGAAATTGTGAAATTCTGGCATTGATTTTGAAAATATGACTGATCATGCAAAAAAATGTATTTTATTTAAGGATAGTGATCATATGAAGCCATTTATTATCACATAGTTGTTTGGCTCCTTTTTAAATCAAAATGATAACAGAAAGCACCCAAATGGCCCTGATCAAAAGTTTACATACCCTTGAATATTTGGTCTTGTTATAGACAAACAAGGTAACACACACAGGTTTAAATGGCAATTAAAGGTTAATTTCCCACACCTGTGGGTTTTTAAATTGCAATTAGTGCCTTTGTATAAATTTATCAATGAGTTTGTTAGCTCACACGTGGATGCACTGAGCAGGCTAGATACTGAGCCATGGGAAGCAGAAAAGAACTGTCAAAAGACCTACATAACAAGGTAATGGAACTTTATAAAGATGGAAAAGGATATAAAAAGATATCCAAAGCCTTGAAAATGCCAGTCAGTACTGTTCAATCGCTTATTAAGAAGTGGAAAATCCTTAATACACAGACACTAATTGCAATTTAAAAAGCCACAGGTGTGGGAAATTAACCTTTAATTGCCATTTAAACCTGTGTGTGTCACCTTGTGTGTCAAACAAGGCCAAACATTCAAGGGTATGCAAACTTTTGATCAGGGCCATTTGGGTGATTTCTGTTATCATTATGATTTAAAAAGGAGCATTGATTAGCATTGATGCTAAAGGGGGCAATACACAGTATTAAGAACTAAGGGTATGCAGACTTTTGAACAGGGGTCATTTCATTTTTTTTCTTTGTTGCCATGATTTGTTTTATGAATGTTCCTTTCTGTTATAACGTACAGTTGAATATGAATCCCATAAGAAATAAAAGAAATGTGTTTTGCCTGCTCACTCATGTTTTCTTTAAAAATGGTACATATATTACTAATTCTCCAAGGGTATGCAAACTTTAGAGCACAACTGTATACAAAAGTCTGCATACCCTTAGTTCTTAATACTGTGTATTGCCGCCTTTAGCATCAATGACAGCGTGCAGTCTTTTGTAATAGTTGTCTATGAGGCCCCAAATTCTTGCAGGTGGTATAGCTGCCCATTCGTCTTGGCAAAATGCCTCCAGGTCATGCAAAGTCTTTGGTCGTCTTGCATGAACCGCATGTTTGAGATCTCCCCAGAGTGGCTCGATGATATTAAGGTCAGAAGACTGTGATGGCCACTCCAGGACCTTAACCTTTTTCTGCTGTAACCACTGGAGGGTCAACTTGGCCTTGTGCTTAGGGTCATTGTCGTGCTTGAAAGTCCAAGAGCATCCCATGCGCAGCTTTCGTGCAGAAGAATGCAAATTGTCTGCCAGTATTTTCTGTTAACATGCTGCATTCATCTTGCCATCAATTTTCACAAGATTCCCCATGCCTTTAGAGCTCACACACCCCCAAAACATCAGTGAGCCACCACCATGCTTCACAGTGGGGGATAGTATTCTTTTCATTATAGGCCTTGTTTACCCCTCTCCAAACATAGCGCTTATGGTTGTGACCATAAAGCTCTATTTTGGTCTCGTCACTCCAAATTACAGTGTGCCAGAAGCTGTGAGGCGTGTCAAGGTGTTGTCGGGCATACTGTAACCGGGCTTTTTTGTGGCATTGGCGTAGTAAAGGCTTCTTTCTGGCAACTCGACCATGCAGCTAATTTTTCTTCAAGTATCATCGTATTGTGCTCCTTGAAACATCAACACCGTCTTTTTCCAGAGCAGCCTGTATTTCTCCTGAGGTTACCTGTGGGTTTTTCTTTGTATCCTGAACAGTTCATCTGGCAGTTGTGGCTGAAATCTTTCTTGGTCTACCTGACCTTGGCTTGGTATCAAGAGATCCCCGAATTTTCCACTTCTTAATAAGTGATTGAACAGTACTGACTGGTATTTTCAAGGCTTTGGATATCTTTTTATATCCTTTTCCATCTTTATAGAGTTCCATTACCTTGTTATGCAGGTCTTTTGACAGTTCTTTTCTGCTCTCCATGGTTCAATATGTAGCCTGCTCAGTGCATCCACGTGAGAGCTAACAAACTCATTGACTATTTATACACAGGCGCTAATTGCAATTTAAAAAGCCACAGGTGTCACCTTGTGTGTCTGTAACAAGGCCAAACATTCAAGGGTATGTAAACTTTTGATCAGGGCCATTTGGGTGCTTTCTGTTATCATTATGATTTAAAAAGAAGCCAAACAACTATGTGATGATAAATGGCTTCATATGATCACTATCCTTAAATTAAAGACAGTTTTTTTGCATGATCAGTCATATTTTCAAAATCAATGCCAAAATTTCACAATTTCTGCCAGGGTATGCAAACTGTTGAGCACAACTGTGTGTATATATATATATATATATATATATATATATATATATATATATATATATATATATATATATATATATATATTATACAGTTGAAGTCAGAAGTTTACATACACTTAGGTTGAAGTCATTAAAACTCCTTTTTAAACCAATCCACAGATTTCATATTAGCAAACTATAGATTTGGCAAGTCATTTAGGACATCTACTTTGTGCATGACATGAGTAATTTTTCCAACAGTTGTTTACAGACAGATTGTTTCACTTTTAATTTACATTTCCAGTGCTTCAGGAGTTTACATACACTAAGCTAACTGTGCCTTAATCAGCTTGGAAATTTCCAGAAAATTATGTCAGTCCTTTAGGCAATTAGCCAGTTAGCTTCTGATAGGCTAATTGGAGTCAATTGGATGTGTACCTGTGGATGTGGATTAAGGCCTACCTTCAAACTCAGTGCCTCTTTGCTTGACATCATGGGAAAATCAAAATAAATCAGCCAAGAATTTGTGGACCTCCACAAGTCTGGTTCATCCTTGGGAACAGTTTCCAAACACCTGAAGGTACCACGTTCATCTGTTCAAACAATAGTACGCAAGTATAAACATCATTGGACCATGCAGTCATCATACCGCTCAGGAAGGAGAAGCATTCTGTCTCCTAGAGATGAACGTAGTTTGGTGCGAAAAGTGCAAATCGATCCCAGAACAACAGCAAAGGACCTTTTGAAGATGCTGGAGGAAACAGGTAGACAAGTATCTACTGTATATCCACAGTAAAAATATCGACATAACTTGAAAGGCTGCTCAGCAAGGAAGAAGCCACTGCTCCAAAACCGCCATAAAAAAGCCAGACTACAGTTTTCAAGTGCACATGGGGACAAAGATCTTACTTTTTGGAGAAATGTCCTCTGGTCTGATGAAACAAAAATTTAACTCTTTGGCCATAATGACCATTATTATGTTTGGAGGAAAAAGGGTGAGGCTTGCAATCTGAAGAACACCATCCCAACCGTAAAGCATGGGGGTGGCAGCATCATGTTGTGGGGGTGCTTTGCTGAAGGAGGGACTGGTGCACTTCACAGAACAGATGGCATCATGAGAAAGGAAAATTATGTGGATATATTGAAGCAACATCTCAAGACATCAGCCAGGAAGTTACAGCTCTGCTGAAAATAGGTCTTCCTAATGGACAATGACCCCAAGCATACCTCCAAAGTTGTGGCAAAACTTAAGGACAACAAAGTCAAGGTATTGGAATGGCTATCACAAAGCCCTGACCTCAATCCGGTAGAAAATTTGTGGGCAGAACTGAAAAAAGCATGTGCAAGCAAGGAGGCCTACAAACCTGACTCAGTTACACCAGTTCTGTCTCGAGGAATGGGCCAAAATTCCAGCAACATATTGTGAGAAGCTTGTGGAATGCTACCCAAAATGTTTGACCCAGGTTAAACAATTTAATGGCAATGCTACCAAATACTATCAAGTGTATGTAAACTTTTGACCCTCTGGGAATGTGATGAAAGAATAATAGTAAAAATAAAGTTTATAAAATAAAGTAGTGATCCTAACTGACCTAAAACAGGGAATGTTTTTTAAGATTAAATGTCAGGAATTGTGAAAAACTGAGTTTAAATTTATGTGTGTGTATGTGTGTGTGTATATATATATATATATATATATATATATATATATATATATGTACAGTACTGTGCAAAAGTCTTAGCAACATAAGATGTTTCACAAATGCATTTGTCTTAAGATGGTTATTTATACCTTCAGCTTTAGTCTGTCAATAGGAAATATAAATGTTAGACTCCCAAACATTACTTTTGCAAATAGAAAAGATTAGAATAGAAGAACAGGGAGCCCTGCAACAGATGTCATGGCCCCCACAAAGCCCTCCACTGAACATTGTGTCTGTCTGAGATTATATATAGAGACAGAAGCAATCAAGATAGCCTAAACAGCCTAAACAGAATTCTACAAGAAGCTTGGAACATCCTATCGGCCAACAATCAAGAAAAACTGTGTCCAGGTGTACCTAGGAGAATTGGTGCTGTTTTAAAGGCAAAGGTGGTCACACCAAATATTGATTTAGCTTTTTTATGTTTACTGGACTTTGTATGACATTAAGTGATAAATGAAAACTATTTATTTCATTATTTTTGAAGACGTCCTCACTATGCAACATTTTTCACAAGTGCATAAAACTTTTGCACAGTACTGTGTGTATATATATATATGTCTGAGTAAAAAAAAAAGAAAAAAAAATATATATATATATATTCTATAAAGTACTGACAACATTTCCTGCAAATAAAAATATTGTAATTTAGAGCATTGATTTGCAGAAAATGACAACTGGTCAAAATAACAAAAAAGATGCAGTGTTTTCAGACTGCGAATAATGCAAAGAAAACAAGTTAATATTAATTTTTAAACAGCACAATAATAATATTTTAACTTAGGAAGAGTTCAGAAATCAATATTTGGTGGCATAACCCTGATTTTCAATCACAGGTTTCATGCGTCTTGGTATGCTCTCTACCAGTCTTTCACATTGCTGTTGGGTGACTTAATGCCTTTTCTGGCGCAAAAAGTCAAGCAGCTTGGCTTTTTTTGATGACTTGTGGCCATCCATCCTCCTCTTGATCACATTCCAGAGGTTTTCAATGAGGTTCAGGTCTAGAGATTGGGCTGGCCATGACAGGGTCTTGATCCGGTGGTCCTCCATCCACACCTTGATTGACCTGGCTCTGTGGAATGGAGCATTGTCCTGCTGGAAGAACAAATCCTCAGAGTTGTGGAACATTGTCAGAGCAGAAGGAAGCATGTTTTCTTCCAGGTTAAACTTGTACGTGGCTTGATTCATGCATCCTTCACAAAGACGAATCTGCCCGATTCTAGCCTTGCTGAAGCACCCCCAGATCATCACTGATCCTCCACCAAATTTCACAGTGGGTGCGAGACACTGTGGCTTGTAGGCCTCTCCAGGTCTCCGTCTAACCATTAGACGACCAGGTGGAGGATCGGTGATGATCTGGGGGTGCTTCAGCAAGGCTGGAATTGGGCAGATTCTTCTTTGTGAAGAACGCATGAATCAAGCCACGTACAAGGTTATCTTGGAAGAAAACTTGCTTCCTTCTGCTCTGACAATGTTCCCCAATTCTGAGGATTTGTTTTTCTAGCAGGACAATGCTCCATGCCACACAGCCAGGTCAATCAAGGTGAGGATGGAGGAGCACCAGATCAAGACCCTTTTATGGCCAGCCCAATCTCCAGACCTGAACCCCATTGAAAACCTATGGAATGTGATCAAGATTAAGATGGATGGCCACAAGCCATCAAACAAATCCGAGCTGCTTGAATTTTTGCACCAGAAGTGGCTTAATGTCACCCAACAGTAATGTGAAAGACTGGTAGAGAGCATGCCAAGACGCATGAAAGCTGTGATTGAAAATCAGGGTTATTCCACCAAATATTGATTTCTGAACTCTTCCTTTGTTAAAACAATTAATATTGTGTTGTTTAAAAATGAATAGGAACTTGTTTTCTTTGCATTATTCGAGGTCTGAAAACACTGCATCTTTTTTGTTATTTTGACCAGTTGTCATTTTCTGCAAATAAATGCTCTAAATTACAATATTTTTATTTGCGGGAAATGTTGTCAGTACTTTATAGAATTTTTTATTTTTTATTTTTTTTACTCAAACACATACCTATAAATAGTAAATCCAGAGAAACTGATAATTTTGCAGGGGTCTCTTAATTTTTTCCATATATATATATATATATATTTATACACACACACACACACACACACAGTATACAGTATAAACAGTATATAAATTAAATATAAATGTCTATAGGTAGCATTTCAAACATAGATTATTAATATAATCTAATGTTTTGGAAATACCCCATATGTTATGTGTATGCTAAAGTTTTATTAAATATATCATAAAAAAATTACACCAAGGGTTCATTGGTGTGGTTGGTTATTATCATTCCATTCTCATTCTTCTTCCTAAAATTCTAATTACAATTCATGAATGCAACTGGAATTTAAGGCATTCTTTATTTAACTCAATTGTATGGTGCACAACTAGTGAGTTATACAGAAATAATGACTCCCATCCGTAATTGTTGTTTTGGCAGGGGACTCATGTTTCAAAAGCAGTTATCATCTGTTAACTCATGTGGTCACCTTAAAGCAATATTCTCATCAATGCCATTGTGGAAAATATTCCCCATGTCTGGCTGGTGCTGACTTTGAGTAATACAGTGCAATACTGAATAGAAAAAATAGCGGTAGGGTGTCAGTTGGTGGTGGGATGAAAGATAATGTGATTGAAAGAGGGGTAATGAGAATTTGTGTCTTATTCTCTCGAGATACACTGAATATCAGTCCGTAACTAACACATGTCAAACGTGTGTCCGAAATCCCCAGCAAGTTCACTCAGATGGATCCGTAATACGTAGATGGCAAGGCGAAGCAAGGATAATGAAAATAATAAAATGTTTTTAATGACGAGATTAAACGTGAGGCTTAGGCCGTTAAGGATTTGGAGGAAAATTTCAGTCTTCGCTTCCCCCACCCATCCTTCACCACCATCATTTATGAATTTGTGGCTGTTTTTCATGAAAAAGTCAGAGAGAGAGAAAGAGTGCGCGAGAGTGAGAAATGAGCTTGTGGCAGATAAAAGCGTGATCCAGGCTGACAGTTTTGACAGAAAAAAGCGACAGAACAAGGGTTAGACCGAGAGTGAGAGAGGGAGGGCTCAAAGACTGCAGAAAATTGCACACTGTAATGGCTGACAGAGGCAGATATGACATTTCCCTCTAATCTTCTGCCAAAGAAATGGTGCTAAAATGCAGAGCGCCATATCCATGTCATCTCTAGGCCTATCTGTCCATCTCTGAGCGCGAGAAAGATAAAGACAGAGATGGCTCAGGTTTTTTCATCTGCATGCAGCCTGGACAGCGGCGCTAAAGCTAGCTTTGTAAACAGGATCATCTTTCATCAATGTCACATCGATAAGTGGTGTAAAATCTTCCCTTGTGATTCGCCATACATGCTAATTTTCTTTGCATACCAAATACGCTTTTCTTACCCACTTCAAAGACGCTTAGGCGTGTGCGCCGTTAGCTAACGATCTCTGCGTTTTAGAGGCGGATGAAACTGGATTTCTTTTTTGTAGCTGGAGTGTCAGATGGAAATGGAAACAAACGAGGGGGATGGCGTTGACTCAAAGGCGTGGGGGCAGGCGCAGAATGATTTAAAAAACAGCCAACATGGGGGCTTGCCACTTTAGTAGTGCAGGTTTTTGCTGAGATCTTTTTATTTCAACGTAAAAAATCCACTGGTTTAGCTGGGCTTCAGCACTTGTGAAGACATTAGAGAGACAGGACATGTCTGTGTAGTGTTCATGGATTAATTAGTCAAAGTAGATACAATATTTAATTTGGCATAAACAAAAATGAGTCTCTAAGGGATACTGATCCGTTTAATATTTTATTTCAATTTCAATTCCAGTTTATTTGTTTAGGGCATTCACAATGCAAATTATTACACGATTTTAATGTCTTGAACTGTTTTCTAAGGCTGCAACAACTAATCGATAAAATCGATTATTATTGATAATGGAAATCATCAACAACGAATTTCATAATTGATTAATTGGATACATGCCGCGAGCATGGAGAAGCTCTGTCAGTGACGTCACCTTACAGCCTGGTGGAAAATATGAAATGAAATTTGAAAAACAACGGAGACAAGCTGAAGCGACACAAATTGTCCAGCGCATGAGAGCAATTTATAAACACTTCAAAAGAAGATCATAATAAGCATACAGTTTAATATGGAGCGGTTGCTGCATCAGGTGCGTTGAAAGAGTGATTGTGCCGTTTGATGTGCTTGAGAGTTGTTTCTCTCCAGCACGACTTATATTTTACTGCTATTTTCTTTTTTTATAATGTATATACACTATGAATTCAAAATCAGGCATGCATTTCCATGTATTTCGTAAAACTGTTTGTTTTTACCACATGTGATTCTCTGTTAAACTTCACTGAGCAAGCGAGTGCATGCATCCATGTCAATCAAACCGATTGCAATGGAGAAAGGGAGCACAATAACTTTGATTAAACTCGTGCAACATCATACAGTGCTTTCAGTTTCAATGTAATCAGTTGTGCAGCTTTCATTGATGTCACGCTGATGTCTCAGAGGTCAAAGTGTGTGGTTTAAAGTGTTTTAAATCACACATAATACAGTGAGCACCGGGATGAGACTTTTCAGCGCGAGAGTAAATCTGCACTGCATTTACAGATTATTGTACTATATTAAACTGTATATAATGCTGAATATAATGTATGATAATGCTAAGGGTCCTGGTATTTGATCATCCTGATAATGCCAAATGTAATGTCTGATTCCACCAGTCAATTTATACCATGGCAAACATTATTTTACTGGATAAACACACATATTTTTGAAAAGAATAGTTTAGAAATTTTTTTTTTAATCAGCACGATACTATTTTAAAACTTACAATATTATTTTAAAATACTTAAAATGTATGTAATCAGTGACAGTGTACAAGCATATGTATATAACATAATTATGTATTTTTCAGCTGGGCAGGATTATTAATATTTCTATTCTGGTGTCACCATTGCCCTCTGCTGAGCTGATTTTTTTGTCCCACTCCATCCATGATGGTTCATTTTACTCTTTAATGAACAGTACTTTTTGTTCTACAGAGTTTTACAAGTAATGAACAGAACTGTTTTGCATATGTACTGAAAGTGATAATAATAATAATAATAATAATAATAATAATAATAAAAAATTCAAACTTAACTTTTCATGATTCAGGCTTTGTTCAAAGTTTTGAGAGAGTATAGAATCATGAATTCAGTAATGTAAATCGAACCCTTTACACCCTTTATCATTTCTGTTTTAAAAGAAATATATAATATTTTAATAAAATACAGGAATTAAAATTTCTTCTTTTTTTTTTTTATCCGATTTTCAACTAATCAAATAATTAATCAAAGATTAAACGATTTTCAAAATTATCATTAGTTGCAGCCCTACTCTTTACCAAAGTGTGTTGTTCTTGCCATCTGGAAATTTGTGGAAAGATATATTTTCAATGATTGACATCCAGGGGACGGATTCACAAACCATCTAAGAATAAATTTCTTCTGAACTACAAGGGCTCGGCAATATGCAAAAAATATGTTCACAATATTTTTATTTAAAAAAAAAAAATCACAATATCCATTTACATGGTCAACCCCCCCTGCCCCCACTGCTGAGGGTGTATGTATTAATACGCATTATTGATTTTGCTTTCAAAAAATCTATTATTTAACCAACTCTCATCTCTCAAGTATCCGTCTACAACAACAGGTAGAAAATTACTTGCACAAATTAGGATTTAAAGACAATTATAAATGTAAACATAATAATGACAATTGAAATTTGAATACATTTTAGGTTCAAGGTGTTTTTGTATTATTTTATGATTTATGAACCTGCAGAGTTGAGTTTACAATGTATGTTAAGCTCGAACTGTTCCGTGGAAATAAAGCGTACTAAATTCTGAGCACCTCCTGAGAATGTTCTAGGTCATTTGCAGTACTCTTATAGATGACACTATTCTTGCAAACTGTTTTCAGATGACTAAAATAGAGAAGAAAGAGTTAGAACTCTTTGCATGCATCTGTTCCACAAGACATGCTCACTCTTCACGCTTCTGAACAAACAGCGAATCAGACATGTGCATCAACGGCTTTTCTGTCATCTGTTCTTAAAAATATAATAAAGTGTGTTTCTTCAAGTGCATGTCTTTGTGTCTTGCAGCATTTCTTGTCATGTCACTCAGAGACGTCTTGCAGGTCGCCCACCGAAGTGGCGGATATATGAGCAACATTACCCGCCACTGCACATGAAATAGACAACCCGAATTAAGCGGGTCGTGTCTCGCAGCAGGTGCTAATTTTAAACCCTGGGCTACTATTCAATATTTTTGGTGACTTCCCAGCTCCATGGTTTTGTCATTTCCTGATATTGTTGAACATCATCCGTCAATGAGCATCGATATTGGCATCAGGATGTTTGTTAGATATTGTCGATATCTGATTACACCGTCCTATCGACCAGCCTTATTAACTACTATTTTCTTATTTTCTAACTTTGGAAATAAGAGTTAAGAATATTCCCAAAACAGGGTTGCCAATTTTTTGCCACTTGAATACCGAATGCTGTAGCATTTTGAGTGCTTTAATATGGGACACAATGCCTATAATATGGGACGTTTCGCCAACTGGAGGGTGTCCCCGTTGAACATTTCACCATCCATCCGGAGTGTGGGTGGGTGGGGTGTCACCACTAAAATACAGGACAAAATGCATCCTGTATGGGACGTCTTTATTTTGGCCAAAATACAGGATGTCTCGGCCAATGTGGACAGTTGGCAACCCTATCCCGAAAAGACTCCTCAAGAATGCTTTTATCTTTTTTCTTAAACTGTCAACTTTTATAACTCCTCCTACTTTTAGAACTTTCTTCATTTTTTTCTTTCGAAGATTTGTATGAATCCAGCCCCAGATACACAATAATATCAATAACTGCAATTTTTACCTTTTCTGACAAAACTATGAGTGATTCTTTCTAATGCCGCCATGATTCTATGGTGTTTTGTGTGGTTGGTTATTAGCATTTTGTTATGTGGTTACAAGAGTGTTCTGGGTGGTTGCTAGGACATTGTTAGGTGGTTGCTAGGGTGTTTTGGGTGGTTGCTAACTGGCCCAAATCAAAGGAGCCTAATCCCAAGACTATTAGAAACGTAATAGCACAGCTTCCCTCAACAAGCCACATGATTTAAGGTATCATTCATGTCCGATAAGTTACACACCTAAGTTTATATTGTATAGTGTTAAAGATTTTTTGAAACCCCTGATTGTAAGGATGGCCACTAGTGAATGAACTGTACCATGTTTTCGTTCATTCATTAAGGTCTATTGAGATCTTTTTTTTTTTTTTTTTTTTTTTTTTTTGTACAAACACTGAGGATGTTTTTGAGTTGTCAGTGGATCTGACATGAAGATAATGACACTGATAGCTTCAAACCCACCCACCATGTCACAGAAACTGCCCACTGAGACCCGGCAACACCTACTGCATCTCCTCCATCTGTTCACTTGCTGGTTTCATGCTCCATTGCATCCTAATTGGCTTCTTTTCATCCGCTGCCCTATCTTAACCAATAGTCTGGACCGTAGCAAACAATCCAGCCCCTCCCACTTGTCACCAGATCTGTTGGGGCCCAAGAATTGTAGAGCAATAACTAGAGGGAAGGGGGACTGGGCTTGAGTGAAAATGGGTTTGGATTAAGAAGTGGGTTCACCCCGTTTCTTTCTGGAAAGGTTGTTTGGTTAACCCCAAAACAGCTGCTGTCCTACTCACCCTAACACCCCATTATACCACTCTTTCTTTCTCTCTCTCACTTGCTTTTCTCTCATTCTCTCCCCGTCTGCATCTTAATCCTTTTTTGAAGTCCTAAGTGCTGGGCAAATCCATTGAGTGCTCTGTATAATGGCTTTTAAGGGAGCATGTTTAGATGTGGCCCAGCCCCATGGCTTATGAACCACGGAATGGTGTAATGGATTTTTTTTCTCCTCTTTCCACAGCTTTAAATCCAATGTATTGTTCCTCATTATCATTTAAATAAGGCTCCCTTTCAAGTTTTAGTGTGGCAATGTGAATGAACTGGGGCATTGTAAGGCTAACTCTGCAAATTTTTGACCTCCCAGTGCGTCTCGCACTTTCTCTCTCTCTTTTCTCCATATGCTATGCCTCCTCAGTCTTCCATGAGGGAGAAGGAGAAAGAGAGCAGGAAGGTTCTGGAAAAACATTTGAATCCTTTCTGGTTTTCTCAGGAACACCTCTTTAATTGTAGGGCTGCAACAATGATTATTTTAGTGATCGATTAAACTTTTTTTCTTTTTTTTTTTCTTTGATTAATTGGATAAAAAAGCCAAATTTCTTGTATTTTATTAGATGCATTTGCACAAAAGAGGTTTAAAACAACTGAAGGGTGTGAAACAACATATGCACTCTGTCAACACACCTAACATGGCAACAGCCCTTATTAAACTGTATGCTTAAGATCTTTGAAGTATTTAATAAAAAGTGCTCCCTTGCGCTGGACAACTTGGGTTGTTTTTTTGTTTTTTCACTTCAACTTGTCTACGCCTTTTTTCAAACAAGTTATACTGCAAGTGCATTTTTTACTACTGGAAGAATTTATCTTTGCACACCGCACTATCCGACTAATCAAGAAGGACATTTGTTGTCGATTATTTTCACTATAGATTATTATAGATTTTATTGTTGTGTTTTTGCATTCAAAAATAGCTGGGTGGTGTGAAACAGAATAGATTGCAGGGGTCTCAAGACACGTTTATAAAAACTATTTTTAACTTGACATGCTATCTTAAAAAGTAACACCCCTGACACTACACACACACACAAACACAAAGAACAGAAGTAACGCAACAGAATGCGTCCGAATGTGTATAGCTGTAGTGCCACAGCTTTAAACGGGATGAATTTAAAGATGCACATTTTCCAGCCTGATCTCATGAAATTTACGTGAGCATTCCAAATTTTTGTTAAAACTGAAATTTTGTGCTTCATTACACGTTTGGCTGCAGTTTCCAAGTGAAATGTCCAGCGTAATCAGGCGAGGTTTTTAAGGTGAATTTTAGATGGTGGTTTTAATGAGGAAAACGTACCACCCTAACCTAAAACTTTACTCTAAACCTAACCAATAATGATCTGAAATCAAATGAGAGGTATACAAAACAGACAACCTTACCCTTAACCAAGAGCTAATCCTTACCGATAGTGTTTTAAAATGCCAATTCAAAATGAAAAGCACATTTTCTGAAGCAACCATGTCATTTCGTGTCGCTTCTATGGCACTTTCAATTTTGTGGGTCTTTGGCTGGATTCGAACCGTGGTCATCAAGTCCTAACTCCAACACTCTACCTCCAGTGTTCATTTCACCAGGAAACTGCAGCGAAGCGTAGAAAGCGGCATGCAAAGGTCAATTTGCAAAAATTTATATAGAGTAATGTTCATTCTATGAGATCAGCTTGCATTTTCAGATAGTATGTTTTGTTGTGCAAACTGTCTAACAGCGAAAGCACGCTAATTGAAGCTCTGCTGCTAAAATGTCAAAACTGAAATAATTTTTATATAAAAAAAAGCTAGCTAGTCAACCTCACTATTCAAATAGTTGGTTGTTGGATACCTAGCAAAGTCATTTTCAAGGCAAGTCAGTCCACTCATCGGGCATCTTTGGAATGCACCTGGCTATTTTCTACATAAACAAGTGGCATAAAATTACAGCTCCTATCTACTTGAATGGGGAATAACTGAAATCTCCAAATCGGTTGGTCAGGATTACGATCAAAGTGCACATTTAAAATCAGCAGTAAAATCTGATAACAATGGGTGCATAAATTGTGCTTCTTTAGCTCAGATCATGCTAAAAATGCTATTTTAGGCTGGTTCAGCTAATGTGCATGAGCATTCTCAAGTTGACTGAACCCTACTCTCGTCTTTATATGTTACGCCTCCTTACTATTGTGTTAGAGAGTTGGAGAAAGAGAGTGACATTCTGGAAAAGCATTTAAATCCTGCAGTGTCGTGTTTCCGGTTTTCTCAGGAACACTTCTCTAACTGTCACAGTGGGAGTTTGTACGCAGTGTGTGAGAGAACTGAGGGACTGATGAGGGTTAAACCCTGCAGCAGGTGTGTGTGTGTGTAACTGAATCCTGTGCAAGAACAAAATTGGTCATGTGGAAAAGTCACCCCCTGAGACAGAGGCAGAAATTGCCAATCGCACAGAGGAAAGAGGGAAAATGAAGAGAGGGAGAGCAAGAGAGATTTGGAGTTTGTTATTCAGGCCTAGTCTGTGGAACTTGCCTTCTAGTCTTACTCCAGAGACTCGGAGACCATATTTCTCTTATGTAAGCCGTTGTTGGGAAATTGTATCCACTAAAGGCTTGTGTGGGTTTTGCATCATGTCTCAACTTGTTTCTTAAGGTTTTAGTTATCTGTGGAATGTAAAACTGCGCTTGTGAATTGGTTACCTACTTTTTTTTTTTAATGGTACAACTCAATATGTTTAAAGTGATTTGTAATTTCAATCAGAATCTTGCCTTTGGAGAACTCCCTGCTGTTTTAAATACTGAGGCTTACTGAGTTGTTCTGTACTGTGCCATTCTATAAGAATTTAATTAATTTTCTCATTGCTAGGTTAACATAGCAACCTTTGGGTTAGTCTAGTTGTCTTACTCAAATCTACAGTGAGGATGGAGCAGCATTAGAATGTTTGTCTTGTGTTTTTTGCCCCTTTGACCTGCAATTGAATGTGTGAACTTTGTGTTAGTGTGCTCAAATTCTGAACTCTCAGGTATGAAATCCATACTGATACGTTTTTGGCTGAAAACGCTTTGATTTTGATTTGTTTTACGCCTCTTGTTCACACTGGAACGCTGCTGTCCTCCACAAAAAGACATTTTCGGAGACATTCGAAAATGCTCTCTAGTACTGGATACTTTTGAAAACGAGGATGTTTGGACAAATATTAGTATGGATGTGGCGTTAGACTACCACCTTTTACTAGCATTATAAAAACATAACACTGGTTTTTGTGGACCTTTCTGAAATTGATAGACCATGTGGCATCATGTTACCATTGTTGTTCCCTCTGAGTTTTACATTGGTATTGTGTCGTGACAGTTCCTGTGTTTTAGTTTTCTCTTATGGTAGACTTAGAATTCAGCTGTAAGCAACCATGCTGGAGTCGTAAATCACCTTCACAATTCCATGCAATTTCTAGTTGTTGATGACTCACTCAAACAGCCCTGAACTGTTGTGAAGACCTCTATATAAATCTGAATCTAAGGAATCTGTCACGCCAAAATAAAATACTTTCGTTCCCCCTCATTTACCGGAAAATAACATGGGCTGATGCAACAGTATGGAAAATGGATGCAAACACTAGGTGTCTCGGGTTTCATCTGAAATGTCATTTCCTTTACGATGCCAATCTATGACAAAGTTCTAGAAAATGATGTAACCGTGTGTATAAGAATCATCTGTCAACTCTCTGTTTGCTGAGTAAATGTCAGAATTTTTGGATGAATGCAGAGTATGCAGATAAACAACTAGAAATGTTAGCGTAAAATGTAAATAGTGGTGCTTGCTCAGACAAGCATCAATATTATTATTGCTTATATATAGTATTAAACATTGTTTTAAACAGCTTGTGCTATGGACAAGAATAATAATAGCTAAAATTGTGTGACATGTTGAAGAGAGGTGTGCTATTAGTTTTCTAAGCAATATTTTCTCACCAATTTCTACCTAGTGGATAAAACAGGTTAGAAAATCCCCTAGGTCATGTTCACACAGCAACAGAATGTGGTTGTCAGTCCTGTATTTGAGTTCTTAATATGGTTACGTTCTCACACAGGTTGGTTAATTATGAGAGTGATAACCGCATTCTATAACCGAACTGACACCCGAAAATGTTCAGGACTAACAACCGCATTTTTGGTAGCCAGCGCTGTGTGAACAGAACCATACTGGAAAACTAGGTGTTAATCACGTCATATAATGTGAGAGCACGTTGCACTGTACACACCCATCTCATGTTAATCATGAGGGGTTTCGTTAACTCACGGAGCCGGAGAAATAATCTGTTTGGCATCTGAAGAGCCAGCCGTCTTCCACCGGAGCTGCTCGTGGGCACAAGCTGCAAGATACAAATGGTCCACTCTGAACTCGGTTAAAAAGCATTCAGAGCCGCTGTTGGTTAATTATGATCTGATGGATTTAACTTGTGCCTCTATTTAAAGGAACAGTTCACCCAAAAATGTAAATTCTCTCATCATTTACTCAACAAATTCAATTTGTTTTCCAAAGTATGCCGCTATTAAAGCGTTTTTGAAAGTCTTTGTTTTTGGTGAGGAAAATTCTGTTCTAGTGTGGATAAAAGGTGTAAACCTAGCAAAATCAAGGCGTTTTAAACATAAAATGTAGACATGACCTCAGACCTTTTGACTTCCTGTAGTGAGCAACCATCTGAAACACCCTAGCAACCTCATAGCAACAAAACAAAAAAACAAACACTCACCCCTGAGCAACCACACAGCAGCACTCTAGCAACCACTCACAACACCCTAGCATTGCCTCGACAAGTTCTGCAGGGGCCAGCTCCACTCACATTTTCTTCAGAAAATGTAAACATGTAGTTTTTCCTCACTGGTTATCTTTAACTCTCTTTGGTTTGTTGCAGAGGGAGACCATAAGCCAGGTGTTTTTCTAGATTAGCTTTGTAGGTGTTCATTCTGGTCAAATAATTCCAAGGTCTGGCAGAAAAGAAAAGGCCTTGGGCCTCCAGACGGCCAATTTGTCTAGTGCTGTATTGTGCTTGACTCATACGAGTCATGTGTTTTAGCAGCTCTAGCAGAGAGAGAGAGAGAGAGAGAGAGAGAGAGAGAGAGGGGAATGTCATTAGGTGAACAAGAGGAATGGAGGGTGGGAAAAAGGTTAATGTGAATATTGATATTAAAGTGCTAGAACTTCATCATGTGTCTGTCATCTCACAGTATCCCTTAAAGGTCAACGTTGTTCTCTCTTTCTCTCTCTCTCTCTCTCTCTCTCTCTCTCTCTCTTTCTCTCCCCCCAGAGCTCCACTCACTCTCTGTCAGGACGAGGGTACTCGGTAAGTGACATTTTCACGCTCTGCGGCTTTACAGCAGAATTACAGTATCCTCTCCTCACGTTTATGGCCCTGGCAGCGGACATTTTAATTATGTTAAACAGAGAAATGGTGGATTCATGATATTAGGGACATTACTCTTGGGTGACTGACTGATTAAATGGTGAAAGGTGTCCCGTTGCACCTTGGGTAAATGAGCCTTTCGTTATATTTACGACCATTTTATTTTCAGTGCCTGGACAGTTTAAAGTGTCATTGTCGATGTCTTCTTCTACAGTCTGCTGCAGTCATTGTAAAGGGCTTTTGTGCTCATGGTATGCATTATTTCCCTGCTGGAAAACTCTGTTTTGGAACATGGTTTCATGCTGGTTCAGATCTGGTTATTTTTATTATTATTGTCTGGTCCATGGTGGTTTTCAACTGGCCAGCATGTTTAAAAAAAATAGGTTGACCACATTCAGATGGTATCTATGCTTAAAGGGATAGTTCACCCAAAAATGAAAATTCTCTCATCATTTACTCACCTCCCAGTGAGTCCCAGACTTGTATGACTTTCTTCTGCAGAACGCAAATGTTGATTTTAGAAGAATATTTTAGCTCTTCATTTGAGTTCTGCAGATGACAGAAAGTCATGCACATCTGGGATGGCATGAGGGTGAGTAAATTATTTTTCTTTTTTGGGTGAACTATTCCTTTAAGAAAAATGGCTTAAACCAGCCTTAAGTGATTAAATGGTCTCTCTGCTAGGCTAATCTGTTTTGTTGGATTTGAGGGGTTTTGGGCACTTGACAGGTTGTTCCGCTGTAGACCAACTTGACCAGGCAGGAGATCAGGAAATCAGCTAAACCATGTGAAACCAGCTAAGACCATCAAACCATCTTATTCTGTATTTTATTTATTTATTTATTTTTGCTCAACCCAAATAGGGTTGACCAGCTGGTAGCTGGCTCAAACATAGAATACACAAGTGCATGAATGCAAATGCTTCCATGCAAGCTTGATTTCATGAGTCTACATTCGGAAATGTGTCAGAATACAATTCAGAAGGCAACATAAATATGCATAACACACTCATGCGCAGTTATAATGGAGCTACAGTGGGTATTTGCATAGCTGAATTACAGTCTTCAGCTATCTGACCAAGTATATACACCGTGTATGACACAATGCATAATCAAATATTTTAAGAAAAAACTTCAGGAAGTGTTAAATACACGTTGCGCATCACCTCTTTGTTTCAGAGCTTGCACACAATGGTGAGGTCAGTTGTGGTCCGTTTAACATGTTTACATGCTGGATGAAGTCGAGCTTCAATCGTATTGTATATAGTTCTGTTAGTATAAAGACAAAAGTGTTTACATGACATAAAAAAAATTAAAAAAAAAGAATGTGTTTTAGTCTATCTGAAATCAAACTTTTAAACTGCATCTGCTGATCAACTACTGTCTTGGTTGAGGTACAGTTTGATGAGAAACTTGCTGAGCAAGTTAGTTAAAGATGGTTAAACTGTCCAAAGCATGTTTGTCACTTGCTACCTGAATAATAACACACCCAATTTAATGGCACAAACATTTGAAGGTAACTCTATCACCCCCTTGAGTACTGAGGTTTATTACCACTGCAGTAACACAAGAATGCATGTTACGTAGGTACAACACGACAGTGAGTTTGCAATGTGTTGGTTTGTTGGTTAGATTAGCTTTCTTTCATGCTGTAACTACATTAGACATTGCCATTAATTAGATATGGCCAAATTGTCACCCCCAGTAATTGCTGTTTTAATGCAGTCCATTATGCACCGCTGTCTAATTTTCATTAAATTGTTGCAGGGATTACATAATGGTTAAAAAAAAAGTTTAGGGGTCTAGCATGTTTAGGGGTCTAACACCTCTCTTCAATGTAGTTTGAGATGGCCAATCAAATCTAAGAAGGCGGGACTCACGTTTCATAGAAGCTAAGTGGAAATGCATTCATGAGATTTCATGTTTCTTAATTATTATGTTCTGTAAAGCAATGCTCAAGTTATCAACAACAACAGTTATGCACACACAGAGTACACTTTAGCGTAAATTGCATTTTACAAGCAAATGTTCATAATCTGCTTTTTAAAACATGTTTCCACCTTTTATTCACAAATAAATACATTACACAGAGAAATAACTTCCCCCTCCAAAATGAACTGTTTGGTATTCCATATTCAATACCTTGTGTATGCACATCTTATGGATAAAAATGTGCTTTGGAAATTGTAGGTATTCATTGTATTATTGGTTTACTGTTCTCATTCTAAAGGTAATCAAATTCTTATAAACATGTTCCCTCTACTTGTTTATTCGAAGATGCTGGTATACACTTGAGAGTGATGTTGAGGCTACTGTATACACTTGTGAAATATTAAAAAAAGAAGAAGTGCATTTTATATGCTAAATTTCTGCAGGGATGTCAACTAAAATGACACCATCGGTATTTATGCATGGTAGAAAGCTCACTTTTCATCTGATGCTCAAATGTTTATTTGCACATGCACACACACACACACACACATAGACACAAACACTTTGACATTTTCTGTCAGTTAAGAATGTCAGAGAGCGACTGCTGCTATGATCAGCCACTGGGTTGTTTATTTCATATTTTGTCAGTATAAAGAGACTAGATTTGAAAGGTTTCAGAACTCATTCTGTCACGCTGACTGTCAGTACCTAACCGCTTTTATTGTCTGGTCATTTGCACTGGGAAACCATTCATTTCAAGGTAGATGTTAGCTTAAAGGAATAGTTCACCCAAAAATGAAAATTCTTCATTTACTCACCCTCATGCCATTCCAGATGTGCATGACCCCGTTTCCACCTGGTATTAAGATGCATCTTGTGTGATACGATCACATGTGATCAGGACTGAGATATTGCTGTTCACACTTGGTCATTTAAATGCATCTTCTGTGACCACTTGTGATCAGATTTGGAGGGGAGGGACTCTGTTTCATGACAACATACATCAATCACTATGTCAGTGTGTTCCTGCATGATAATAAACCCCAACAAAGTCAGAAAAGACAAAGAAAGTGCAAAAATCTGTGCGCTATTTCTCCCTGATGCAGCTGAAATTTAATCTAAGCACAAAAGCAACATTTCGAGCAGAACTGTCCGTTATTTTAGTGGATTAGTTGTATTAACCTGAGCTGCAGATGTTCGTGCTTCTCATAAGTGTCCCTGCATGTTGATATCAGATACATTGAAGAAGATCCATGAAGTTCTCTTGTTTGTGTATATATCCGCTTTTTTATTTTTCCGATCGGACTGTTACCTCCTTTTAAAACGCTCATAACTAGCAAAGTTTAAACTTTTGTTTTAGCGCAGCGGTTGTTTGACAGGTGAGGGGTAGCGCTTCGCTGCTGCCGAGACGCATACAGGATGGATTACCGTTTACACATCAAATGTGATGCGTTCAGATGTGTTTTTGACCACTTTCGTATGTGGTTTTTGTGATCTGATCACAAAATGTTTTAGACCCCATTTAGACCTGTATTTAACGCTGACCACATGTGATCTGATCACCAAAAATGCATCTTAATACCAGGTAGAAACAGGGTCAAAGACTTTCTTTCTTCTGCTGAACACAAATGAAGATTTTTAGAAGAAAATCTCAGCTCTGTAGGTTCACACATTGCAAGTGAATGGTGACCAAACCTTTGAAGCTCCAAAAAGCTCATTAAGGCAGTGTAAAAGTAATCTATATGACTCCAGTGGTTTAATCCATGTCTTATGAAGCCATCTAATTGATTTTGGGTAAGAAAAGACCAAATTGTAACTATTTTTTTCATAGTTTTTTAATGCACGATCAAGATTGTAAGCGCAATTACACTTCCTAGTTCTTGATGCATGCGCATTGTGCTAAATGGCACTAGGAAGTGTAATTGAGAACCTTGAGAAACTCATTCTCAGAGATGATATCAAAATATTAGCTATTTGTTTTTTTTTTTTTTTTTTTAAACATCAGTTCAACCGACAATGTATATGTTCAAATGTCAATAAACATAGTTGCATTTAAACAAACCCATTTTTTTTTCAGCGAGACGTTTTTATTTGTTTGCTATTTTTATCAATGACTTATGTCCTTAAGGCAACAAGAAATCACACAGAGATTCAACCTTCTTCTTGTCATGTTGACTTTTTTTCTTCCTCAGTGAAAAGTAGAGCATGTTAAAGCCATGTCCCCTCATGGGGACATCCTGACATGGCAATGAAAAGAAAGCCTCTCTGTAAAAGGCCTGTTGCGGCCATAAGCCTTGTCTGTCATATCGGTTTAAGCAGAGAAAACATGACCAAAGAGCCATAAACCTTGTCCTCCTCTTTACATGGTGTGAGTGAGATAAACAAAAAAGAGATTATTGAGGAAATGCAGAAAGTAAAATGAAAGGAAAGAATAAAACAGGATATTTTACTTTAACTCTATATTTCCATAAAATCTGGTTATGTGTTGTCAGGCTCCTTGGCCCTTTGCTGTGTGTGTTTACCCATGAGATTAACAACACACTAAGTGCTCCAGGCACAAGTTTGTGTGTGTGTCTGTGTTCCGAGTGTGCTATCTTTAAGAATTCAAGGCACTGTGTTACAGTCAGGGACCCTTGGGGGCCACTTCATGTTGTGTTGGTAATCATCCGCAAGGAGTGAAAGTGCTAAAGGCTAATGCATGTGGAGAGAGGGAGGAATGTGTCGAGAGAATGATGGAGGGAGATATCGCCGGCGGTTGGATAAGTGGGCCACCACCTGCCAAGTTGGCAGTTCAGTCCCCAGTAGTGGCATACAAAACTAGTTATAAAATGGATAGTTCTGACTGTAAATCCTGATTGTATGAGCTGCATTCAAAACCGTTGTAAAATGCTGTTAAAAGAATATTCCGGGCTAAATACAAGTTAAGCTCAATTGACTTCATTTGTGGCATTATATTGATTACCACAAAAAAAAAAAAAAAAGGGCAAAAATCTGTGTTACAGTGAGGCACTTACAATGGAAGTGAATGGAGGCCAGTTTTTGAAAATTTAAAATGCTCACTTTTTCAAAAGTATAGCCACAGTCTAATAGATTTGCCATAATAGATTTAATATGAATCTATACCAAGAGCTACATCCTCTTTACCTCATCAGTGTGGTTTATAATGTAGGCGCTGTCTAGCAGTTTGAGAGGTATGACTTCCTCCATATAGCGCTTTATACAAGAAGGTTCTCTGTACAGAATTCAAATGGGTCACATACTGTAGGTTTTGTGGTCTCCGTTGGCCACCAAGATATCGAGAGAAGCCCGACTGAATCACGCAAGTTTTGCTTTGTGCTGTCCCAGATGACGATCTTATCTCTGAAGCATGCTGATGTGTGCTGCGGCATTTCATGCAAAAGCATGTTTCATTTGCCCTGCACAGATGCGTGTGTAAGTTACGAGAGGCACATTTAGTGCTTATAAAGAGCTTAATGCGAGATGAATAGAATTACATTTGCTTCAGCAGTGGCCCGAGTCACCCAAAGTTCACTGAATTTTCAATGCAGGAAAAACCCTGAAAAGTGGCTATTAAGAGTGACTGACGGAGTTACCCACCATTGCTGATTTTCAACTGCATTTGGCAGGTTGGCGGGTGTTAATTTCAAACCCAAGTTACCATATATATATATATATATATATATATATATATATATATATATATATATATATATATATATATATGTATTAATGAATTATTTGATATAATTATATATTTATATAAATACTCATCAAAAGATCAGTCAGGGTGCTACAACACCATTGTCATTTCCTTGACTGGCAATTTGTTCCCACCACCACTGAACATGTTCTGTTTCCTTCCTTTCTGGCTACGCCTCTGCTAATAAGTTATAAGCTGGAATAGGAGAAAGTATTTAAACACCAAAAAGCCAGACACTTTAGCTTTAAAAACAAATATTTGCCTTTTATCATATTACAGTTGCCGACATTTACAATGCATCCGGAAAGTATTCACAGCGCTTCACTTTTTCTACATTTTGTTATGTTACAGCCTTATTCCAAAATGGATTAAATTCATTATTTTCCTCAAAATTCTATAAACAAAACCCCATAATGACAATGTGAAAGAAGTTTGTTTGAAATCTTTGCAAATTTATTAAAAATGAAAAACACATGTACATAAGTATTCACAGCCTTTGCCATGACACTTAAAATTGAGCTCAGGTGCATCCTGTTTCCACTGATCATCCTTGAGACGACTCTACAACTTGATTGGAGTCCACCTGTGGTAAATTCAGTTGATTGGACATGATTTGGAAAGGCACACACCTGTCTATATAAGGTCCCACAGTTAACAGTGCATGTCAGAGCACAAACCATGCCATGAAGTCCAAGGAATTGTCTGTAGACCTCCGAGACAGGATTGTATCGAGGCACAGATCTGGGGAAGGGTACAGAAAAATTTCTGCAGCATTGAAGGTCCCAATGAGCACAGTGGCCTCCATCATCCGTAAATGGAAGAAGTTTGGAACCACCAGGACTCTTCCTAGAGCTGGCCACCTGGCCAAACTGAGCGATCGGGTGAGAAGGGCCTTAGTCAGGGAGGTGACCATGAACCCGATGGTCACTCTGACAGAGCTCCGGCATTTCTCTGTGGAGAGAGGAGAACCTTCCAGAAGAACAACCATCTCTGCAGCACTCCACCAATCAGGCCTGTATGGTAGAGTGGCCAGACAGAAGCCACTCCTCAGTAAAAGGCACATGACAGCCTGCCTGGAGTTTGCCAAAAGGCACCTGAAGGACTCTCAGACTATGAGAAACAAAGATTGAACTCTTTGGCCTGAATGGCAAGCGTCATGTCTGGAGGAAACCAGGCACCGCTCATCACCTGGCCAATACCATCCCTACAGTGAAGCATGGCGGTGGCAGCATCATGCTGTGGGGATGTTTTTCAGCGGCAGGAACTGGGAGACTAGTCAGGATCGAGGGAAAGATGAATGCAGCAATGTACAGAGACATCCTTGATGAAAACCTGCTCCAGAGCGCTCTGGACGTCAGACTGGGGCGAAGGTTCATCTTCCAACAGGACAACGACCCTAAGCACACCAAGATAACAAAGGAGTGGCTCCGGGACAACTCTGTGAATGTCCTTGAGTGGCCCAGTCAGAGCCCAGACTTAAACCCGATTGAACATCTCTGGAGAGATCTGAAAATGGCTGTGCACCGATGCTCCCTATCCAACCTGATGTAGCTTGAGATGTCCTGCAAAGAAGAATGGGAGAAACTGCCCAAAAGTAGGTGTGCCAAGCTTGTAGCATCATACTCAAAAAGACTTGAGGCTGTAATTGGTGCCAAAGGTGCTTCAACGAAGTATTGAACAAAGGCTGTGAATACTTATGTACATGTGTTTTTTTTTTTTATTTTATTTTTTTTATAAATTTGTAAATATTTCAAACAAACTACTTTCACGTTGTCATTATGGGGTATTGTTTGTAGAATTGAGGAAAATAATGAATTCATTTTGGAATAAGGCTGTAACATAACAAAATGTGAAGCGCTGTGAATACTTTCCAGATGCACTGTACAACAGCTCTGCTTTGCATTGTGCCTAAGAACACCCCTTACTCAATAAAATCATCCTAATGTGCAGCCACTTCTGACTTACTGCTTTATTTTACTACATCTATGGTGCTGGGTTACTTTGTCAGGGTAGCAGGTGCTCTGTAGAAGATCTAACCCCTCATTCTATCTGAAGATTTTATAGTGTGGCTGTTCACACAAGATTAAAGCCAGTGCCATTCTTTTGTCTTGGATGAAACAACTACCTACAAATATTGTGGATACATAGCAATTACATACAGTAATGTGTACTTGGATGCTTCTGCATAATTATCATGAATCAAGGGGGCTGCAAAGGTCTCCTGACACCAATATGAACCAAAATGACATCTTAAGACAGCCTCCATCATCTTGTCATGGATCAAATGCCTTTGTTCTGTAACATACACCCACCAGTGTTCAGATCCACTGCACCTGCGGGCAACAACACCACCTACATGGAGAATGTGAAGAGCAGTGCTAACCTTCGGCAATGCAACCTCTGTTTCTTGACATTGATTTGGAAAGAAAAGTGTTCTCAGGTTACTGATGTGGGATAGAATTTTGCTTTTGGCATGAAATATTCTTTATGGATGTGTATGCTTGATGTGTTGGTACGTATTTGAGAGGGTAAACAGTATTGTACCTGAGGAATCCAGAATTGCAATTTGGAGTGTTTGAGAAAGTCATCAGTAATAGTTTGGATAGCCTTACATTTATTACATAAAGTCCCAACCAAACTAAAGGAAAGCAATCATCCATGAGATGTCATACAGCTTATATAATAAAATAATATAGAATATTAGCTTAATACAAGACTGTTTACTGTTGCAAATTAACATCATTTTATGAATTTGCTGCATTAATATAGAATTAAATTGGTTTCCAGTTACAGGTTTGCATAGTTTTTAACTATAATGTCTTTAAACTTGGTTCATACAATCAGATTTTAGATTTGAAACTATCCTTTTTATAGTGCTAAACTAATCCTCTATAAAAGAAACATCTTTAGAACCAAACCTGAAATTTTCTGTTGTTGCACATTTCATTGGGTTAATGTACACTTTGACACTTTTTTTAGCAAGTGCAAAGCAAAGTGTTTTGCATGTTTAATTGGTCAGGCACACACAGTTTTTACTCTATCACTGACAAGGATTTCATTTTCTTTTTAAAGATCTTTATGGTTTGTCATCCATTCCCCGATACCACACGTATACCGCCCAGATTTCTGTTTTGTTATGTGTTTTCATCTGCATACGTCTTAAAATGTCCCTATTAGATGTGTATGATTTTAAATGTAGGTGATTCAGCTTATATTAGATTTATATGATGTTTGTACAAATTAATTAGAACACAATGCTGTCCAGTTGATGCACTCTCTAACAGACGTCTTGAGCTTTATTTTAAGAGTGCTAGCATTAAGCAAAGTGCTATGCCATAAGTCTTAAGCGCAAAATCAGTGGGCATGGCCATGAAGTTCTGGTATTTTCGTGCAAGCGTGCACTAAGTCTAGGCGCAAGTAGGTTTGGCAAAATTGCAGGCACAATGTGCAAATGGGCTGGATTAAGTGCAATTTAATTCTGAGGTTTTCTCTGGCAGAAATGACAAATTACACTTGAAATTACACTTCAAACTAAACAAAAATATAATCAAAATAATGAAGTGGTCAAGAAATCATAACCTACCAGTTCCAAACATTTTACTCTCTTCAACTTCTTTCACCGGCCCATATTGCAGTGACTTTCGCCCTATGACAACAGGTGAAAAAATACCTTTAGAACTACAAATTAGAGCATAAATCAATTGTAAATTTAAACATAATAATAATAATAATAATAATAATAATAATAATTGAAAAATAAACCATGACCTATAGATAGTTTAACACAAATCTCATACATTTTTGTTTCATATAAGACGGCTACAGCTCTGATCGTAAGGGACATAATTTGTCATTCCACTATATTTTCAGAGTTTGGACATGAACTTTATTACCACCTGCTGGTGGAATCTCCAAATTGCAAATGCAGAAACTGAGTTTAAACTTGTGATGAGTTAAGACATTGTTTTCAAACATCTTAGCACAACAACCTATTTCTCAGGAAAATAGCAAATTGCGCTTTGCACCACTTAATTAAAATATAATACACCCACAGTTTACTCGCATGCACCCACAATAGCACAAACACCCACCCCCACTTGCGCTTTGCGCTGGCACGAAAAATTGAAATTAGAATTAGTGCTCTCACGAAAATTGGATAAGATGTTGCGCACGGTCGTTGCGCGTAGCACTGCACTTTGCGCGCTCACAAAAATAGAGCCCTATGTGTGCTTACTGTTGCACCAAATTTAGTAAAAGTCTAAAAGTTAAACTAATTGGCATGCTCTTGGAGAATACACTAGCAGTCTTAAATGGATAGCATCACAAGGAGGCAGCAATGAGAGAGAATTGCTACACAAACATTCGTTTTGACTTGTATCACTACTCAGTCAGGGTTGTTTCGAGTCACCCTAGTTTAGAGGCCTATTACTGAGATATTTTCTCCATGTCAGTCTAGTAAATCTAAACAAGAATCCAGTGGTGAAGCACTGGGGTGATAGTTTGATGCCGATATCCTGCTAGCCTCTACTGTGTGTGTGTTTGTCTGAGGGGTGTGTTTTTGGGTGACGGCCATATTTGTTTATCGTTGTGTTTTTCCCCTCTCACTGTGGAAACGGGGCTGTTGCTGCAAGCAACAGTTAAAAAGTTTTGTTAACCTCAGTAGGGTTTGAACACATCAGTCACACGGGGAGATAAAGGTAGAAGCTTCGAGGCCTCACACACACACACAAAGAGGCTTTTGGTCCCTTCATGGAAGCTGAGATGAAACACACGAACTAGCATAGTCCAATAGTTGAACACAAAGAAAGCTTCAAGACATACTGACTTAATGGAAATTTGAAAATATTTTCATCCACTTCATAACACAATGTTAAGGCTGCAGTGAAGGCTTTTCTGTTTGAATAGCAATGAATAGTAACATCATTTTCACCTTGGATTGCTTTTTTTTTCAGTGGACATACACACATACACACTCGCACAAAGTGGTTGACTTAAAGGAGGAAAATGGAAAGGAAATGCGAGCATAGTTCACATGTTGGGAATTATCTGCTAATTGCTTTTCCTGTTTAAGCTTTCGCTCTTAATGCTGTTTAGTCTTTAATTATTCATAGCTGTGTGGTCTGGCATGCTTTCTGAGTTAAGCTCTAAAAAATGAAAATATGCCTGCAATGATTTTCCCAAGGCCTGACTTATTATGCTTCACGCAAATTTATGTTAATGCATTTTCAAAAGGTTGCTTCTTCAACCCCATTTCAAAACAGCATAGGTTTCCATTATGACATTATCAATTAAGATAATATTTAGAAAGAATATCGAAAAAAATAGATATTTTTAATTTTGTTTATGTCAAGCCTCGGTGCTTGGAAGCATAAGTGCAAGCTTGGTGCATAAGAAATGTAACCCTCTTCACCTTCGTAGTTTTAGTAATGATATTACCTATTGTCTGTCATTCATAAGGCTAATGTAAGTAGTAATTGTTTAGACATCACCATTACTATTGCTTATAAAAGGGTTAGGGATTTAAACAAACCCCTAACCCTAAGTATTAAATGTTGGCACGTAACTCATCAAGCACCATTGTGGTGTGTTGACACTTTTGGAAAATGACATTCCAATGTTCATTACATGTATGCTGGCAGTTCCGAGGTGAAATGTCCACTGTGTGGTGCTAAAAGCAAGTTAAATGTTCCCCCAAACAGATGAGGTTTGTAAAGTTAATGCTCTATTGATTTTTAAATCAACCAAACCTACTGCACCTTGACCATGCTTGAATAAGCTTGTAAATGTAGTTGGTTATGTAATGCAAATGTTAAAATGTATCACTTTACAAGTGCTAAAGTAAAGTGATTTGATGTGATAAGATGGTATTGTGTGAAGAACAGACCGGAAAGTAAATCTTTATGAACTGATAATCTGATATTTTACTTGTGATTTGTATAAAAGTAAATCAAAGTCATTGTTGTTGCAGCGCCTTTAGTGGTTATTTCACCAGGAAACTACCACAATATGTACATGAATTACGTACAAATTTAGCAAAAATGTAGGTATAGTCATGTAATTGTATGAGACCAGATTGATCAGAATGTCATTGAGATTTAGGATTAGGATCTTTTGACTTGGACCCTCTTCTCCATTCCTTCATAGTACAACATGATCACATGGGAAGTCGGCTTTTCGAGAGTTTCATTACCCTAGGAGTGGCCACATTTTGCCAACTCGCTGACAATCGACATCTCCTTTTTAGACATTTTTGCATCGGCTCCTGTGTGTTTACCTTCCCTCGTGCCTTGTGCTGCGCCAGCAGCGTGAAAGACCTGAGTTCGAATCCACATTGAAACCAGGAAGTAATCGCACTTGCATAATCAGTGACCAGCATGATTTGGAGGTTGCATTTTTCCCTCTAACATTACATTTTTACTCCACTGATGTTTAGGTTTAGGTTTAGGGTTTGGGTAGGGGAGGAGTTACAGTTTCGAAAATATGCATTCCTCATGTACTGTACAGCTGGAAACAACTTGTTTCTCACTTTTGGGGCCCCTCCGTGGACATTAAACTCAGGAAATGGAGCTCACACGTGCCCATACGCCGAAGAACAGTTACCGCTTTGTTTCAAATTGTGGTAGGCACAGAATGATTTTAGCTAAAGATATGTCAACCTGCTTTTTCCGATTTCATTGTAAGATCAGCCTATATAATATGTCTGTAGTCTGTCATTTTTCAAAGAAAAATGTACTTAAATAATATTGTCCTGTCATCTTTTATATTAGGTCAGTTATTAGCCCCCATAACAATATCTATTAAACCAAAGTGCGGTAAACTATTTGTTTGGTGTTTTGTATTGTTGGAGAATTGTTCGTCAGTACTTCCTTCCCTCTCTCATTCCAGGAATAGCAGCGCTGCGTGTCTTTGACGCTCCGCACAAATAGTGAGGAATGTAAATTACTGTGCTATGTTGTATGTGCTTGCTCAGTCAGGCTTTAATTACATGTTGCCTTTGCTTCAAAAAGCATTTAACAGCAACTTGAATGGCTTAATGAGAAACGTAATGAACACTCAGGATGTTTGGCTGTTCCCCTGCATATCTCCGACATTTTTATAGTTTGTTATAAAATACCATTTGCATCAGCAAATTACAATGGCTCAATATCATTATACAAAGACGACCCAATCATAAATTACACCTCCAATTACAAACATCTATCTGTTGGGAGGGGAAATGAGCAGTGTGGCTTTTATTCATTCTGAGAAAGAGAGAGAGAGAGAGAGAGAGAGAGATGAGGGATGCCAAGCACCTTTGTAGATTATTCTCTATGGAGGCATTTATTCACTTTATTGTTTGGCTGCTAGCTTGGTCTTCTGACTGAAATGAGAAGCAACATTAAAAGCTCATTAAGGCCTGTGCAGCCCAGCTAGACCAAGTAAACCTCCAGTTGTCCACTCCACTCTAATGCTGGACTTCTGTTTTTGCATATAGAGGTGGTTTTGGTGGTTAAACGAAGACAAGATGTTCTAAAAGTTTTCACTCGATACCTATTTTGTTTAAAAAAACAAAAAAAACAAATGTGTACATTGGGAAGGCTGGGGGGATGCAGAGACGTGCTGGTGATGGATATTAATTATATTAAATAAATAGTCTATTCGATGCATATATGCAGATATCAGGTCTGTGGTAGAGCATTTGCTCATTCCCAAGTCAAAACTGGCATGAAAATAATAACAATGCCAGTTTTGGGGAGTAGTTAACTAAAAGTAGCGACACTACTAACTTAACTACATTTTCTGTAGTGTGACAGCAGCTCAGCTATTTTCACAATTGTGTAGCTTTTTCCAGTTTTTCATAAAACACTAAATGTCACATTGTATTGCAAACACAACAATGGAGCCAAAATAGTAATCAAATATGCTTACCTAAAGTCTCTCATGTAGTGCTGGGAAAACTGAATCTTTTAAGTAAATTCGTTCTTTCAGGCAATTCATGTAAATGAACTGGTAAAATTAATAATTCCCTTAGATTTAGTGTTGGGAACTCTAAGTAATTCCTGAACTACTGTACTTCTAATAAATTAACTACTTCAGAACTACCTCACATAAATGATTCACTGATTAACTTGAGCTCCGCGCAAACTTGTTTTCTTAGGCGAAATACTCTATTGAGTCTATTGCTGTTGTTTCGATCAAGTTTCATAAAATAAGGTATAGTAAAGTGTTTTCTAGTTTATAAGTGTATGTAAAGTTTACATGTCAATTTAAAATTTTCACCTTATTTGTTAAACCCAAATTTAACCATGGTTTTAATAGGCCTAATGCTTTGGCAACCACGACTATATTGTTTTTGTTTTGTTTTGTATTTTGGTGGAAACCATTGTTTTACTATAGTATATTTACTATATACTATAATTTTGAATTAAATTATGGTTAACTCTGTAAAGCCTGACATTTGAAAGAATTGTTAGAAAATGAACATTTTTGACATTACACTGTTTTTAGTACCACTAGACAAACTATAAAAAAAAAATAAAAAAAACACCCATGCTCCTTTTCTCTCTTTTTCCCTCGCACTCTCCTCTTCTCCTGTGTTGATTCTCTCTTCTCTCTCTGCTGAGCTCTCCTGCACCGCGGTGTGATTACACAGGAAAGGGAGCTCCATAAATCATGTGGATTTATAGTGCTATAGTTAATAACGCTGCTGTGGGTGTTTAACACGGCTCTCTCAGGTGTCTTAAATGCCCGGCGCCCGGAACACGTCAGCTCTCTGACCGCACCGCAGGGAATCACACAACATTAAAATGGCTCATTATCAGAGCAGAACCGCCATTTAACATTGAACTCCCTCATCATTTTAACATTGACTCAACCTCACCCATTAGTCAGGATATGGTCGGACAAAGATATATATATTTTTATATTGAAGCCCCTGGCTGTTTTGTTCTGGATAAATTGCTCAAAATACTGCATTGTGTATGTTTTTCATGTCAATACATTCATATTGATGCAGTTTTAGGTCTAAGGTTGCTGAATATATTAACTCATAGATGCATAAAGTACAGTTGTACTAACATGTTTTTGTATTAGGAGGACCAACATCAAGGAAAACAAGCCAGTTTGCTGCAATTTATGTTAATTTATTATAAAGTCAATGTAAAATACCATTCACAAGCCATTTTACTTCAATAATGTGACATTTCAGAGTAAAACAGGATCTTTAACAAGAAAAAATGTAGGGTGGGACTTGATTGTGTCACCGGTCCTACTCGAACCACCCCGAGCGGGATTCTAACCAGTGATCCCCAGCATGGGAGTTGGACATGCTAGCAAGGAGGCTATAAAAGCCATAGCCTCTAGCCTCAGTCATTAGTGTGTCTCTTAAGGCCAGGGTGAGGTTTACACACTGCACAGCTATCACGTACCAGCAGGCTACCATTACACTCACCCCCCCAAACCTCACTCCCATCTGGGTCACGGCACCAGTGTTACTGGTCCTACTCGACCCGCCTCGAGCGGGATTCGAACCGGCAATCCCCGGCATAGGAGGCGGACGCGCTAGCAAGAAGGCTGTAAAAGCCATGGCCCTAGCCTCGGTCGCTAGTGTGTCTCTTAAGGCCAGGGTGAGGTTCACACACTGCACAGCTATCAAGTACCAGCTGGCTACCGTTACAATTGCATTATTCAAGAATCGAGTGGATTGTGAAAAGTGGGTGTAGTCTACCAGAATAGAGGTGATTGAAGTGGAGGGGCCGAAAATGTGGTGCATGGTGATGTCAGCAAAAAAGCAAAGTTGTATAGAGGTGGAGCAAGTTTTTATATTTTAAAGAAAGATTATGAATACAAACATTTTATTAGAAATAACGTGCATCAGTGAATCATACACAATAAAACCAGAGCAGTGTATTAAGATGGATTGCTTTAAAGATCAGTGTGTTTTTGTTCATGTTTGTTTTGCCGCTGTTTTTTAACACAAACATCCTGTGTGAACGCCCATAAGAAACTTGTATGATCTGAAGCCTTACATATTTTGGACACAACAAAATTTAAAGATGTACTTATTTTGTTACCGAACATCTATGTTCTGTGTTACTTTACAGCATCTCCATGTTTTTTCAGTATTGCATTATCTCAGGCTGGGTGTGACACTCTTGTTCTCGATGTAATCTCCCAGGATATACCTGTGCTGCTGTCTGGGTTGTGTTTCAGCCCGAGACCCATTGCCAAACCTCAGCGTGAGGGGCTGAACAAAAGCTTTCTCTGAACAAAAACGCTTAAGGCGTTGAACAGGCCTCCTCTACTGTGAGACAAAAGACCCGCAGGCCTTACAGAACCCTGAGAGCCTCCCTGCCACCCAAACAAAGGCAGAAATTAAGCAGCGCTCGGAGCGATACGCCTCTTACACACAAGCTAAAATGTTTCTTTTATAGTGCTAGTGGCTTTCAACATGCCGTCTCTCCTAAGGGTGGGAATAGAGCTCTGCCTCTAGCCTTTTGTCAGGGCTACAGGGAGGGAAGTTGTATTTCATCATCCCTTTTTTCTTTTTCCTTTCTTCCCTACCTGAGATGTTAACACCTCCTATACCACTTCCTGTGTTAGTTTTATTAAGAGCACTGAAGGCTAAGGTTTGTAGCCCTCTGGAGGTGTTATGATGATTTTCTTATTATTTATTTTTATTTATTTTTTACTGTTTTTTTATGATCATATTTGTCCATGCCAGGATTATTGTCTTGTCTTGAGCTTTCTAAAGTATATCTCTTGCTTAGTCTTGTTGCTCTCAAAGTTTTTTTATTTTTTGTTGTTGTTGTTTTTTTATTTTTTATAGCCTTTTTGTTGTTCAATGGGGAAATTAAAGAGATAGTTCACGCAAAAAAATTAAAATTCTTCTGTCATTTATGCACCCTCATGTCATTCCAAACCTGTATTACTTTCTTTCTTCTGTAGATTACAACAGGAGATATTAAGCCACGTCCACATTAATTCTTTTAAGTTTGAAACCTCTGTTTTCAGTCTCCTAACTTCATTGTTTTCCAAAGTATGTGGTTATGGAGAGCATTTTTGTAAGTCTCATTTTTTGGTGGAGGAAAATGCTGTTCCAACATAGCAAAATGCATTTTCAAACGAAAATGGATTAGTGTGGCCTTAGTCTCAGTCACCATGCACTTTCAATGCATCTTTTTTTCCATATTTATATATTTCCTCTGTCAGCTACTTCCTTTTCACAACCTTTGTTTCGATATGTGTCATACGTGAGTTCTAATAATCCCTTCTCACTGTCCTCAGTTATTAATGTTAGCAGTAATCTTATCTGAGGTAGGTTTTTACCATTTTGTTCTTCCATAGACAGTAGTGCTAAACTTTAAGATAAGCTTGATTGATACATGGAAAAAGAAAATAGGAATGGGGGCAGTGTAGGTAAAAATAAGATGCACTTTTGTGGTTTTAACACTTAGCATGATTCATTCTCACCTCACCTCACATCTGCGGCTTTGCTTTAGGCTAACAGTTGCACCCCCAACAGGTACAACCCAGATTTCCTGTAGCAGAGTGAGCATGTTTATCTGCTTTTGAGTTTCCACAACTCATATAACACCTTACATGTTCAGTTTCAGTTTCACCTGTCCTGTCCTTTCCTCCCCTGTTCAGCAGAAGGGCTAGCATGGTCTAGTCCTTAGAGAAATGCCCCAGATGTCAGAGCAGTCTCTGCTACGTGCTTTTTTCATGCCCGTTAGATCTATTAGATTGTGTAGGCTTTTGATTGTTTACAGAAGAGAAGGTTGTCATGTCCCTATTGCAGAAATTAAATGGCTACATAGGCTTGTCCCTGAAGCAGACAAGTCACTGAGGCATACTTTTTTTTTTTAAGCTATAATTAGTTAGAAATTAGCAGAGGTACACTTTGTACCAAAGTGCACTGTCTCTTCATATTAAGATTAGTATTTTAACCTAATAAATACACATATATATATATATATATATATATATATATATATATATATATATATATATATATATATAATCTATGTATGTATATATATAACGGGTAAAGTCTCTGCTTAGCAGAGCAGTCAACGTAAACTTTTAATGGTATAAAGAAACTAAAACATAACATAAAACACACAGACACACACACACACACATGTATGTCCCCCTCCCAGCTGATTAGGACAATTCAGCGCCGGGCATGCATCCTCACGGCCCAGCCACACCCTCCTCCTCATCAGGTCTACCGCTGCAACAAATTCTACTCTTTTTGGGGAGAAAAGAGAAGGAAAAGAGGCCTCGGGCTGGGCTAGCCTCTCCACCTATTCGTTGGGCAGCCGACTTGTTCCTGATGGACTGTTCAACGCTCATAAAGAACATTGGGGAGGTTACGTGATGGCCTGGTGCGCTGGCTACGAGGCACACAGCAGTCTGCCCATCACACACCGCCACTTCACGTAACACAGTTCAGTTAGTTGTGGCGTTTTGTATAGAGACCCATAGTGTCACTACATCGACACAACGTCGAGTGAGTGACAGATAGAGAATGTCATGGTTACTTTCATAACCTCCGTTCCCTGATGGAGGGAACGAGACGTTGTGTCCCTCTTGCCACAATGCTGAACTACCTGCTGAAATGGCCGGGACCTTATCTCGGCTCCTCAGCACAAAACCTGAATGAGTGGTTGCATACCAGCTCCTTTTATACCCGTATGTCCGGGGGAGTGGCATGCAAATTCCACTCACCAATTCTCTTTGGCCTTTTAAAAAAAAGATCAGAGGTGTTTGGGGCTCCCAAGATTGACCCTAGTGTCACTACATCGACACAACGTCTCGTTCCCTCCATTAGGGAATGGAGGTTACGAAAGTAACCATGACGTTTTATGGTTTTTATGGTCAACATAAACAACAAAATGGCTACCTACATGTGACTTTCATTTGGTGAACAAAAGTGTCAAAAGAATCATACTTTAAAACACAATTGTTTCACTGTTTTTTTTTTTTTAATTATTATTATTATAATAATTTTTTTTATTTTTTTTAAGAAATAATAATAATAGTCATTCCAAAATTTCTTTTTTTCAAGAATTTCAGCTTTTAATGATACTTTGACTTTTTTTTTTTTACTGTCTCTGGACACCACATGATTTTTTTTTTTTTTTTTTTTACTTTAAGCCCCAGAAAAATACATCAATATGACTTTAAACTAAATATGCTTATCATAGAAGAGGTGTGTTCAAGTAAATGGTTTGTGTGAATTGCATTTTTTATGTATTTGTAATTTAATAGATCTGGACAAAACTGAGCATCATTTCATTGACCCTTAGAACACATGGCCATAATATGCACCTGTTACACTCTGCTATTGTATTTTATGATTAATTTTGTGAAAAGAATTCACGTTATTATCATGAAAAAACTGTTTGTTTTTTTTTCTTGGTATTATTTAAAATTTCACAATGTAAGTCTCGCTGCCCACATATGTGGACACAAATTTTTTGGAAAACTATTTGCTCTAGAAATTATTATTATTATTATTATTTGCATGTTTATTAGGTGCTACTAGTTACAAATTAAAAAGGGAAACAGAAAACTCACACAGCAGTCATGCGGGGGTCTCAGGAGGTTAAACAGTGGAGTAAAAAGTTCAACACAGAAAAGCATTTTATGGGTGAAAACCTGTAAATTGTTTGAATTAAAAACATGTACATGTTTGTAACTGTACACTTGTCATAGCAATATCTCACCTTCTGTTCTCTTCTTTTTAAAGAAAGATAAAATATTTTCTTGAGCTGTTCTCTTGGCCATTTTTGAAACTGCATGGAAAATTTTGAAACGTTGCTTTACCTTTAGTGGCGTAAGTTTCATGTGAACACTAGGAAGGACAGGTCAACACATCGCTAATCTCCGATATACCTTTTTGGCAGTGTTTTCAAAAAAACAGGCGTCTTTTCGCAGTGAGAGAGAGCTCACGCGCTCAAGGTTGCCAGATTGCATTACTGAAGCGTCACACTGGCAGAATATTTCCAAACTGTACAAGTGTCATGATCTGACTGGGGGATTTCACCTATAGAAATCTGGCAACCTCAAACTTCAAACTATAATTCTGATCACCTAATAGCCATTATTTAAAGTATGTTATTTATCAAACGTAAAAAAATAAAATCATATTTTACTTGCATGGTTAGTTCTAAGTAACACAACACAATTGATCTAAAGGGGATGGAATGGGGGGATGGTGGTTTTACAAGATGGATGCTTTTTGGTATTTCTTGCAACAAGGGGGGTGATTTTGCTCTTATGGAAAGAAACTGGTACTTCATTCACCAAAGTGGCATTCAACTGATCACAATGTATAGTCAGGACATTAATAAAGTGAAAAATTACTATTACAATTAAAATATATATATATATATCAGAACGTCTTAAACTACTTCAAAGAGTACTCCACGTGCAGCAATGACAGCTTTGCAGATCCTTGGCATTCTAGCTGTCAGTTTGTCTAGATACTCAGGTGACATTTCACCCCACGTTTCCTGTAGCACTTGCTATAGATGTGGCTGTCTTGTCGGGCACTTCTCACGCACCTTACAGTCTAGCTGATCCCACAAAAGCTCAATGGGGTTAAGATCCATAACACTCTTTTCCAATTATCTGTTGTCCAATGTCTGTGTTTCTTTGCCTACTCTAACCTTTTCTTTTTGTTTTTCTGTTTCAAAAGTGACTTTTTCTTTGCAGTTCTTCCCAAAAGGCCTACACCGTCTTCTCTTTACTGTTGTACATGAAACTGGTGTTGAGTGGGTAGAATTCAATAAAGCTGTCAGCTGAGGACATGTGAGGCATCTATTTCTCAAACTAGAGACTCTGATGGACTTATCCTCTTGTTTAGTTGTACATCTGGCCTTCCACATCTCTTTCTGTCATTGTTAGAGCGAGTAAGTCCTTTGTCTTTGAAGATTGTAGTGTACACCTTTGTATGAAATCTTCAGTTTTTTGGCAATTTAAAGCATTGTATAGCCTTCATTCCTCATAACAATGATTGACTGATGAGTTTCTAGAGAAAGCTGTTTCTTTTTTGCCATTTCTGACCTAATATTGACCTTGAGACATGCCAGTCTATTGCATACTGTGGCAACTCAAAAACAAACACAAAGACAATGTTAAGCTTCATTTAACGAACCAAATAGCTTTCAACAGTGTTTGATATAATGGCAAGTGATTTTCTAGGACCAAATTAGCAGTTTAGCATGCTTACTCAAGGTTAAAGAGTGATGGCTGCTGGAAATGGGGCCTGTCTAGATTTGATCAAAAATTCATTTTTTCAAATAGTGATGGTGCAGTTTTTTACATCAGTAATGTCCTGACTATACTTTGTGATCAGTTGAATGCCACTTTGGTGAATTAAAGTACCAATTTCCTTCCGAAACAGCAAAATCTGTACATTATTCCAAACTTTTGGCCTGCCGTGTGTGTGTGTGTGTGTGTGAGTGTGTGTGTGTATATGTATATGTACTTGTATGTGACAGTATGTAAAGGCCAACATGACAAATGTTAAATGAACAGTTCACACAAAAAAGTAAATACTGTCATCTTTTACTCACCCTCATTGTTGTTCTAAACCCATATGACTTACTTTCTTTAATGGAACACAAAGAAAGGTGGAATATAAGCCACTCACTTCACTTCCATTGCGTCTTTTCTTCATACAATGGAAGTAAATGGTGACTGAGAAAAAACATTCTGTCTAACATCTCCTTTTAGGTTCCAAAGTCATACCGGTCATAAACAATTTTTATTTTTGGGTGAACTGTCCCTTTATATAAATCAAGAATTTAGGTACATCCTTTATTGATTTTAACATGCATTTGACATTTAGATGAGTTAACGGTTTGAATCTAGAAACCAGACTGTCCACATGGCTTTTGCAGCTCAGTGACCAGACTAAATGCCCCCTGCTATGTTATTAATACAGTCTGTGACTCCTGTCTGTGCAGAAGTGCCCTGATCATAATGAAACCCACTATGATGTTGGACTCCTATAGCTAAAGCTGCTCCTGCCAGATGGAAGCCCTCCATATAGAGGTTAAACCTGGCCTATGCATCTCTAACCTGGCTTATCAAAACCACATTGCACTGTCATGATTCCAGGGAGATCGCCTTATCAAACAGTGCCACCAGTCCAAATCTGAATTTTATAATCCATACGTAATAGAGTAAAAGGTCTCTAATTTCTACTGGCCCAATTTCAAAGAATACCCAGCGAGGGCCAGTCAGGTGTTTTGCCATGCTCTCAGAGTCATTAGAAGAGCATCTTGGCTTTGCTCAGATTCATTATACCAGCCAGATGGGCTGAGAATTAAATTCCAACTCACCCTACAGAGAGAGCGAGATAGGAAGAAGGAGATGTGAGAGGGCGGGGTGGGAGAGGAAAAATAATGGTTTTTGTTTTCATTTACATTTCAAGTTATTACATTTTAATGTAACACCTCTGGGACCTAGGAGCATTAAATGGCTGTTGTTGAGTAATGGAGTCTAACTGCCAGTGAATGCAGGAGGAGAAATGAAATTACAGCAATTTGGCACAGTGATTAGGGGCTCCGCAGAGGCACTTCCTTGTGATTTAAGAATGCTAACATTTAAGCACGTCAGATCTCATTATTGTTCAAGGTTAAATCGAGCTACTTCAAGGGGATGCAGAGGCAATATGGGAAATAACTTCTCTTTTTTCACCAATTCCGCACTTGCATATTTAATATGGAAAGAGCTAACATATTAAGTGTCACTGAATTACATTAAAAGTTAAAGGTGAAGGGTGTAATTTTTGCACTAGCGTCACCAAATGGAATTGCAAAAATACAGACTGTTTTCAAACAGGTTTCTTGAACACTCCCCTTGTCTTTCATTGGTTGTTAAAACAGATAGCCCCACCCAAAAGTCACGCCATAGGTTGGCTATGTCGGATTGGTTGGGATTCTTAAATAAACAAAACATTGTTTTGATGCGCCACAGAGCCAGTTTTTGTAGTGAAACATCTGTACGTACTGTTCAAATTTTGGTCCTTATAGAACTGTTTATGATCAAGATCTGCATTTGGATGTTATGGTTTCTTTAATCTACTGTGAAATCTTTGGATCTGGAAGTACAGCAAAACATTTTTCTCTTTTTCTTATTTATTTTAGAAGGTGCAATCCTGTGCAATTTCTAGCGCAGCATCTTTTGTCGTTTGTATACCGCTCTCTGCTTTTCACATCTGCCTCCACAACAATGCTTTTCTCTTCCTCAAGCCAAACAGAAAGCGAAAGGCCATAACAAAACAGAAGCGTTTTTTCCATTATAGTGCTTCAAATCCTTTTAAAGGTGTTTACCCACTAGGCATTTGTCACCCTGTTACTGAGGGGCTCAGCTGGAAGAGCGCGTCATCGTGGGGATAATAAAGGAGTTTAGAGCTGCAAGAATGCAAATGCACTTACTGTAACTCACTGTGATCAATTCCCATTGCCGCTTCGCCAACCAGACAGATGGGCTCTGCTTTTATCTCCATCTATTCAAGGGTGCTGAAATCAAAACAGAGCATTTGTTTCCAGAGAAGAGAAAATGTTGCTATTGTTTTCTCTTAGGAGAAGAGGGTCGAGAAGTGTACTTAAGGGAATGAGACTTTATTTTTTTATTTTTAAGTGTTTTGCTCCTTGCTCTGTAAATTAAAGTGTCATTAGTCACATCTAGGCAAAATGAATCCATTTAACTGCCACAAATAGCAATCTGCAGTTGTTAAGTACAACGGTGTGAAAAGAATGTTTCTTATTATCACACATCATAGCTTTCAAAACATTTCAAGTGTGTTTTACAAATACACTTTAATTTAGTCTTCCGAGGCTTAAGCAGACACCACAAGCTGTTCTTGCCCCAAAACATGCATCTTTGAAGGTAGACTGCCATGCATTCTCTCCAATCTATCAGACTTGAAGTATAACCGTCATGAAGAGTGCTATGCAGGCAAAATCACTGACACCCCATCGCATATGTTGACATTGAACCTTAAAACCCTAATGATCAGACCTTGTTTTTTCTCATAGTGCTTTTAAAAAGACTGTCCAGCTGTTGATTAAAAGGAATAGTTCACCCAAAAATGAAAGTTCTGTCATCCTCATGCTATCCCAGATGTGTATGACTTTCTTTCTTCTGTTGAACACAAACAAATATTCTTAGAAGAATATTTCAGCTCTGTAGGTTCTCACAATGCAAGTGAATGGGTACCAACATTTTGAAGCTCCAAAAGCACACAAAGGCAGCATAAAAGTAATCCATAAGACTCCAGTGTTTAAATCCATATCTTCAGAAGTGATATGATAGGTGAGGGGGAAACACAGATCAATATTTAAGTCCTTTTTTACCATCAATCTCCACTTTCACTTTCACATTCTTCTTCTTTTGTTTTTGGCGATTTGCATTCTTCATGAATATCACCACCAACTGGGCAGGGAGGGGAATTTATAGTATAAAAGGTCTTAAATATTAAAAATCTTTGTTTGTGTTCAGCAGAAGAAAGAAAGTCATACACATCTGGGATGGCATGTAAATGATGATCGCCCTATGCAACAAACCTGTTGCATTTGCTTGTTTGAAGATGGATGTCACACTTAAAAGTCAACATGAAATCAAAATTTACCCTATTTTCTTTCTTAATACACCTTTGTGATCATTAGTCAGTGCATGCTGTTCCTTAAAAAAAAAAAATGTAATAACTTTCCCCACTTCTAAAATGACCTTTTTTTTGCTGACATCACCAACTCTGACATTTTTCAGCCCCTTCCCTAACCAGAGTTCAATCTGGTAATGCCCACTTTTCATGATCCAATCAATTTCCAATGGATAAAATCAAGTTTTGTCCTGAATTTGTTTTATTTATTTATTTTTTTACTGATTGAATATCCTGTTTCACTCAATAATATGTCACATTGCAGGAGTAAAATGGGTTGTAAATTTGGTTTCATGTTGACTTTTTGCTTGTTTCTTTTGTTCTTTCACCCTTGAGATGCCAGTTGTTGTTGTTCCTCTTTAGATGCACATCTTGTATTTGTTATCTTCCAGCCTTCTGAAACCATTGTCATACTCACGGCTGCAAGAAATAATTATCAAATTAACTTCAAATTGCTCACTCACCCAAAACAATAGCCCTGTGCCCCATAAAGATCTTACATCTGTTTTGGAGTCGATCCCTCTCCTCCTGCTAATGCGAGTTATCAAGGCCAGGGGTACTGCCGTGTGGCTTGTCATGCTAAAGTGTCTGTGACAGTCCTGATGGAAGAGCTTGGGCCCTGTGCGGTCACTCAGACTAATGCATCTGGAAGGAGGCTATAGGCATGACAGAGAGGAAAGACATAGAAACAGACTGAAAATGAGAGACAGATAAAAGCTGCAAAACCAGAGGCGATGTCTCACTGCTGAAGATGTCCAAGTACAAACCAACCTGAATGGAGAATCTGTGTCTTCATAGGAATCATTACAAAGTATGGTTTGCATTTGGTACTCCGAATATCTAGTGACTTTAAAAGGGTCATGACATGAGGAATAAAAGTTTCCATGATCTTTTAACATATAAGAGGTTATTATACTACAAATACTGTATGTTTCAGAACTCAAAACTTCCTCTTCATTGCAAAAACAACATTTGTTGAAACCAAGCTGCCAAAATGACTTCCTCCACATTTTGATTTGCATCTGACCACCTCCACAACAACATCAACGCCAAATTTACGTTATCACTTCTGTAGCCCTGCCCAGTAGTGATGAGCAGAACAGAGAGCCAATCATAGCAGTGGACGTTTACTGTCAAGTCTTAAAGGAGAAGCAGCACCAAAACAAAGCGATTATTTCAAATGTCATGTAAACGTGAATTTTTTGCTTTGTTGAATTTTTTTAAAGAAGCTGATTTTTGGGAGTAATCAGCCTATTGGTGTGCATGTGAATGGACTCATTGCTTATATGATTTTTAAAATCATTTGGATGATTTTCTGCTTTTGACATCAAAACGTAAACAGGCATACGCACAACACTTGCGCGCATTGGATAAGCCTGTAAGAACGCTGGTAAAAGTTTTTATATGCAGGTGAAATTGGGGTAATGGGCAAAAATCTATGTGTGCAGATAATTTTTTGCTTAAACCGTCTATGACCTGATTCCGATAAAAGAAAACCGTTTAAAGTGTTTACATGGCCTTACGCGTTGTCACAGTATTAAGAATAATCGGTATAAGATCCTACATGTAAACATGGATATTTACAAAGCTGAATCGGGTTGAAAATCGAGAACTAGTTCTTTTTCCTATTTTTTATTTTTTATTTTTTATTATATATATATATATATATATATTGGAACCATCTGATTTTCATGACATTCAGTTCAGAGAGCATTGCCTGCATACCGTATGACCAGTACAGTACAAATCACAAACGAGTGACTCTTATGAGCCATTCTTGGTAATGAAACGGTCAAAAAGACTCCAAAATCAGTCTGGAAAGTACTCAAAAGAAGTAAAAGATTTGTTAATGGAAACAGAATCGTGAAGTAAAATCAGAATTGGAACTGTTAAATTCCTTACGATTCCCATACCTGACTTTAATACACAAATCTTATTTTGATTCTAATTTTACATGCTTGCTTTTCCCAGATGTAATATGCACACTGGTGAGGTGTAAAGTTAGGCCTTACTAACCTTTCTTTGACATAATTAGTACTTTCTTAGAATGATAGAACAGATACATCAATTGTCTATTTCGTCATGTCGAAGTTAGAGTATGATGCGTATACAGTAAATAGCTTTTGTATTTCACTATAAAGTAAATCAGTCTCACTATCACAGGGTGCAGGCATTCTAGAGGAAGTCACAAAAACAAGCTCTGAAAGACCAATAAAACAGAAACAAGGGAGAAAAAAACTGTTTCCACTGTGGGTTTGCAGTATTGACAGCTGTGTAGTTTCTCACCTCGTCTGAAACCAACCGCCCCCCTCTGAAATACGTCCCACCACAAGATGAGCTGATAGGCACACACACTTGTTCCCACACGTTGATAGCAGTTTGGCCTGATACTATCTCACCTGAGAGAGAGAGAGAGAGAGAGAGAGAGAGAGAGAATTAAAACACCCTTCCTTCTTGCTCTGAAGTGATGTTTAGTGAATGCTGTGAGGCCTATGTGCTCTTTAGGAAGTTGTTTGGCTAAATTTCACTATGTATTCTAAAAAGGATCTGATGTGCCACATGTAAATATCTATATTTAAAGGTAATTCACCTAAAATGAAGGAATGATCTGGTTTCAGTGGTGAACAGCTCTTAAATAAACCACTGAACAGCTCTTAACTTTTGGTCGATTCCAATTTACAGTAACAATTTGTCTGTTCATCAAATAATGGCCATTGTACGGCTTCATAAGACTTTAAATATAGCACACAAGTTGTATGGACAACTCCTCTTAAGACCACTTGTCATTTCAAGACCAAACATTCATGTTGATGTTGTTACAACCACAAAGAGACCACACCACACCTGCCGTGTGGGAGATGAGATAAGCCATTCTACCCTCAACATATACACACACGTACACTTCAGGGGTCTGGAAGATGAGTCCATCTCCACGTAGGCACTAACATAATAGTCCGATAGTATAGTCCCCTTGGGGCGAGATGTGGTACATTGCACAGATAGCATCAAGTAATCTTAAAACTGATACATGCCTTTGAGCATTACAAGTCTAATCCAACTTGTTGTGTTTGTGTGTTTGTTTGTTTATTTGTTTGTCTGCTGACTAATAAGGAAGATAATATTCAGGGAGATGCTTCTGGCCGGTATATTTACTATTTTATTACCTAGGACTTTTTTATTCTGTTAACTGATATATATATATATATATATATATATATATATATATATATATATATATATATATATATATATATATATATATATATCAGTGGCGGGCCGTGCATTTAAAGTCTAGGCCTTCAGTGTGATTCATGCCATTAAGAAAACACAGTTTCATAATGAATAAGACACCCTATGCGTTTGGGCATCATACATTATGTCACAGCTAACTAGTAACTAGTTAAAAACACGTCCACGCATGAAAGCCAGAACTTGAAACGACAATTAATGCTCAAGCAAGTCTAATTTTAACTGCAGCATGACAGTTTGTGAAATGAACGTCTCCCGAACAGACATTCAAAATCATAATTTATCATATGAATCTACCAAGGAGGTCCTTAATACCTGGAAAAATCTATCTAATAATATTTGCGATTTAAATGTTGTTTGCAATCAATTTCATTTCATCAGGGTACACGGTTATGCTGCGTTCCATTCAAATTGGATGTGGGATATTCCAACTTGATATCTCCGACCATAAATGCATTCCATTCCCCGATATTCGGAACTGCAATGCTCCTGTTAGCTTAGCAGGGGTTTGACTCTCATTAGAGATGTCTCCTAGCAACCCAACTGATATACAATGCAGCAGAGCTAGCATCTGTACTACAGGTGTACGATTATCAAAAGAGATTATAATTTACCATGTTTTATACATCTGTTTCTGCAGGCGTTTGTTAAACAAGCTTTAATAACATGTAATGTGGAAACAAACTCATTTATCAATATTACTTAATACAGTGAATGTTTATCACTTACTTTGTATATCTCCCTGAGTATGGACATGTTTGTGTGACATCATGCCCCTGCATTTCTGCACGAGCCTACAAGTTGTATTTCTGACTTAAAGATGCATTCCATTGCACTATTCCTAGTAGGATGTTGTAAAATCCGACTTTCCGAGTTGAATGGAGCGCAGCACTACTTTTCAAAACTTGATCCGACACTGAATGCTCAAGCAGCCTAATTTACACTTAGAAAACTCCTGATGTTGCTATAACAATGCAAAAATCCTCATTTCCTGTTGAATAAATTAAGCAATCACATGGTCATGCAGAACATCTCTTGTTTTTAAATCCATAAGGATCTCTTTCTCAATGGCCATAGCGGCAGTGACAGCCGAATCCTCAGCAAGATCTCGCGCTCTTCGCTTTCAAATTATGTACATCACTTAAAGTGATTGCGTCACTCAAGGCCAGCTAGAAGGCCTCGACCGGGACATATCTTAAAGATCACACACACCAAGAACAAATAAATCAATCTGATTGGCTAGTGAATATGACAATCAGACTTTAATTGCCCATTCATTTGCACTGTTGAGGGATTCTGTGTAAATTCTGAAGGCCTGAGAGGGTGGAGCTCAGACACATGCGCTGCTTCGGCTTCGGGCTTCGGGCCTGCGATTTGTGAAACAACTGTCACACTTTGCTTGTAAGCATCAAGGAATAAATTCTGACTAGATAAACTTTTCATTTTTCTCTATTTGTTTGTAGATTAATTAAGAGTGGAAAGTGATTAAAAATACATAGGCAAAAAGGTGATTGAGAATGAAAGGATGAAAAATATTTATTTATTTGGCATGTTAGGCCAGCAGAGAAGGCTTTGCTGGCCCTGAGAATTCGCCACTGATATATACACTACCGGTCAAAAGTTTTGAAACACTTGACTAAAATGTTTCTCGTGATCTTAAAAATCTTTTGATCTGAAGGCGTATGCTTAAATATTTGAAATTATTTTTTTAGACAAAAATATAATTGTGCCACCATATTAATTTATTTCATTATACAACTAAAATTCAATTTTAAAAAAATAATAATTTTTGAAATTGATGACTTGGACCAAATAATAAAGAAAAGCAGCCAATAAGTGCCCAACATAGATGGAAACTCCTTCAATACTGTTTAAAAAGCATCCCAGGGTGATACCTCAAGAAGTTGGTTGAGAAAATGTCAAGAGTACATGTCTGCAAATTCTAGGCAAAGGGTGGCTACTTTGAAGATGCTAAAATATAACACAGTTTTGATTTATTTTGGATTTTGTGTAGTCACAACATAATTCCCGTAATTCCATTTATGTTATTCCATAGTTTTGATGACTTCACTATTATTCTAAAATGTGAGGGAAAAAAAATAATATATATATATATATATATATATATATATATATATATATATATATATATATATATATATATATATATATAAAATAAAGAATGAGTAAGTGTTTCAAAACTTTTGACTGGAGAGAGCTATGCGTTTGCATTCCCATTCGTCTCAGTATGACCCTGGTATTCTTTTAAAGGAATAGTTCACCAAAAAATGTTAATTCTTTCATCATTTACTCACCCTCATGCCATCCCAGATGTGTATGACTTTCTTTTTTCTGCAGACGGCAAATTAAGATTTTTAGAAGAATATCTCAGCTCTTGGTCCATATAATGCAAGTGAATGGGTGCCAAACTTTTGACACTCCAAAAATCACATAAAGGCATCATAAAAGTAATCAGTATGACTCCAGTGGATAAATCCATATCTTCTGAAGTGAGATGATAGGTGTGGGTGAGAAACAAATCTCCTTCCTGCCCAGTATGCATGAAGAATGTGAATCACTAAAAATACAATGTGAAAGTTTAAGTGCAGCCTGACTTAGCAGGGAGGAAAATTTATAGTAAAAAGGAGGACTTAAATATTGATCTGTTTCTCACCCACACCTATCAAATCGCTTCTGGAGACATTGATTAGTCATATGGATTACTTTTATACTGACTTGTGTGATTTTTGGAGCTTCAAAATTTTGGCACCCATTCACTTGCATTGTATGGACCAAAAGAGATGAGAAATTCTTCTAAAAAAATCTTCATTTGTGTTCTGTTGAAAGAAAGTCACACACATCTGGGATTGCATAAGGGTGAGTAAATTATGAGAGATGTTTCATTTTTGGGTGAACTATCCCTTTAAGTTCCATTTAAATATCTTGATATTATAAAGTTCATATGCTAACCATTCAGTAACATGGTATGATATTTATTAAAGTGCCATGTAATATCATCTGATACCATGGTACCGCCACAATACTTTTTTTATCCATTTTCTAAGAGAAATATGTCTCCAAGGTTTCCAACTACTGGCACTGTGCTAAGATAAAAATGCATTATTATTATTTCTACGTTATGGTGTGTCAGAGTGTATGACTTTTGTCTCGTCCTAGAATCAGTCAATTTAAAAGCATTTTATCTGTGATCTGTGTGGTTAATGGAGGGAACATTTGCCACAAGAGCCAATGAGGCGGCTCCTCACATTAAGACTATCTCTGTCTAATGCGATCCCTTTGGTGATCTTAAATGAGCAATGAACATTTAATAGACTAGATGAAGTGATTCACAAGTTGCTTCCTAATAGCCGGATGGTAGAACAGAACTTGACATTTCTAGAAATACACATTTATTCTCAAATTATGTCATTTATGTTAATGACAAAGCATAAAAGTAAGAATAGGGGTTATGGGTTTGATTTGTGAGCTCGATTTGGTGTGTTGTTGCATTTTGAAATATGTTAGAGAGCAATATACAAAATGCAAGTACGCAATGCATTCTCAACTTTGCCACTGGGGGTGATATTGTGAAGAAGAGATGTTTGTTTGCAGAACACAAAATTAACTAAAACATAGGCTGTCATTCTGCCTAACATCTCCTTTTGTGTTCCACATTAAAAAAAAAAAAGAACATGATACACGTTTGGGTAACAAAAAATGTGAGGGTAGGCAAATTATGTGAGAAGTTAAATTTTTGGCTGAACTATACCATTAAATTAATTATTATGTCTGATTCTTTGTCAGTATCATAGGAGTACCACTTTCTTCTGAAGGTCTATCACCTGACTGGTCTATCACCTGATTTGGTCGATATTATCTCATGTAAAAAGTCCTTTTGAAAATCACATCATCATCATCACAATCCAGTTTTGATCTCTGACAGAGGGCATAGTCAGGGATGAAAAATACTTTTAATTTCCTGAGCGCAGAACCTCACAGCGTGATGGTGCACATCAATCGTGCGTGATGCCTTTAGTCCAGTCTAATAGAGGCACTTCCTTTCTCTCAGCAAGCTTTTCCATGTCTGCCTGTGGCACTTGTAGGATCATTTGATTTGGGTCTGATAACTGACGCTAGCCTCGAATGAAATCTTTCTCTCCCTAGGCGCTTTAGTCAGCCTCATGAAAGAGTCGTTCTTGCCTTTTTTCTCATAGAGTGGGCCATGAAATTCAGCCTCCATGGAGCGATGACAATTCCACCATTTCTTTGTTCGCAATTACTCTTTTTTTTTTTTGCTATGTGTACTCAGCTGGGGGAAAAAAAACTGCTTAAACCAGCCAAAGCTGGTATTAGATAGTTTCAGCTGGTCTCCTGGCCTGGCCCAGCTGGTTCTCAGCTGTTAAACTTTGCATCTAGCTTGTTTCCCAGTCTGACTGATCCAGCCAACAGATCAGGCTGAGAGACCAGCAAACCAGCTTATGTTGGTTTTAGATGTTTTTTACCTGATTCAGCAGGACCAGCCTAAATTGCTGCTTTTAGCTGGTTTACAAAGATCTTAGCTCATTTACACGGTCACCAGCCTGGCTTTCAGCTGGTCTTCGCTAGTCTCCCTGCTTGGTCAGTCAGGTCTTTTGGCTGGTTTTAGAGGAGTTTTGGGCAGTTTTCAGCTGGTCAGGCTGGGAGACCAACTGCATGACCTGCAAAACCAGTTTAGGCTGTATTTATCTGGTTTATTCAACAGGACCAGGCTATACTGCTTTTAATAGCAGGTTTAAAATGGTCTTAGCTGGTTTAAGATGGTCTTACAGCCTGGCCTATCTGGTCTTCATCTGGTCTAGCTGGTCTTCCTGCCTGACCAGCTGAAAAGTGGCCAAAGTCTTTTCTAAAACCAACATACAGACCAGTCTGACCAGCTGAAAAGTGTCCAGAATCCCTGTAAAATTGGCCAACAGACCAGCCTGACTAGGCTGAATTACAGCTATTCTAATGCCAGCTAAATGTCTTATGTGGGTTTCAACTAGTTTATTCAGCAGGGCAAGCCTATGCTGGTTTTCAGTTGGTCTTTGCTGGTTAAGATGGTTTCTCAGCCTGGTCAAGCTGGTCTTCAACCTGGATCAGCAGTTCTCCCAGACTGACCATTTGAAAAGTGCCTAAATCAGTCAAGAAACCAGCCTGTTCAGCCTGAGAGACCAGGTTAAACTAACAATAAATTTCAAGCTGGTTTTAGCTGGTTTATTTAGCAGGGTCATCTTAAATTGGTTTTCTGGTCTTAGCTGGTTCACAGTTGTCTTAGCTGGTTTAAGCTGGTCACCCAGACTGGCCAAGCTGGTTTTCAGCTGGTTTTGCTGGTCATCCAACTGGTTTCTCAGTCTGTACAGATGAAAAGTGCCAAGAACCCCTGTAAAACCAGCCAACAGACCAGCCTGAGTTGGCTGAAAAACAACTACAGTAAGACCAGCAAAACTACTGATGAGGATTATTAATGGTTTATTCAGCAGGGCCAGCATGTGCTGGTTTTAGCTGGTTTACAATTGGTCTTTGCTGGTTAAGATGGTCTCCTAGCCTGGTCAGGCTGGGCTTTAACTGGTTCAGCAGGTCTTCCAGACTGACCAGCTGAAAAGTGCCCAAACCCTTTCTAAAACCAGCCAGTAAACCAGCCAATAGAGCAGTCTGACCAGACTAGAAGACCAGCTAAAAAAAGCAAACCATTTTATGCTGGTTTAAACTGGTTTATTTAGCAGGGCTGACCTGAGATGTTTTGTTGGTCTTGGCTTGTTCACAACTGACTTAACTGGTTAAAGTTGGTCTCCCAATTTGAACAGATGAAAAGTGCCAAAACCCTCTGTAAAACCAACCAACAAACCAGGCCAACCAGGCTGGCAAACCAGCTAAAACCAGCAAGTTGTTTTAGGCTGGTTTAATCTAGATTATTCAACAGGGTTTATAGCAAAAAACAAAAAAAACAACAAAAAAAAAAGAACATGTCTGGTTCTTCGCAGGAGGAAATAATTCCTCTTTTTTCTCTGAGATATGCTCTCCCTATGTTGTTATCAAGCCGACAACCTGCTACTTGAAATTACTTAGCATCTAATTTTCTTTATTTTTTCATGTCTTTTTTTTTCTCATCCGTTGGTGTAAATGAAAACACTTCCCTGTTGACGCGTTTGTAACATGCTGCTTTTAATTAACACAAGAGAGAGATGTGGTAATGAACTGTGAACGCAGTGTTTTCTCTCTTTTCCTGCCAAGGTACGTAATATACTGTAGTACATGTACTCACTCTCTTACACTGCTCCTGTACTCATCAAATGCCAAATCTAATTGTTAATTGTAACTGTTAAGATCATAAGGCCCATTATATCTGTATTTTTCACTTATTCCCTATATTTAAAATATATTGAAATAAATAAACAGATAAACATTGTATATAATCATATGATTGAAGTGGGCCCTGACAACCTTATTCTTTGTATACTACCTCCATTAATAAGAAATAAATTACAGCAATACATTTTCAGAGTAATTCAAATTACAGCCTTAAAGCAAATTTCAAAGACAAATAAGAGTCAGCATGAAATATCATATAATATACTGTGTGTGTGTGTGTATATATATATATATACTACCGGTCAAAAGTTCTGAAACACTTGACTGAAATGTTTCTCATGATCTTAAAAATCTTTTGATCTGAAGGTGGATGCTTAAATGTTTGAAATTAGTTTTGTAGACAAAAATATAATTGTGCCACCATATTAATTTATTTCATTATACAACTAAAATTTAATTAAAAAAAAACGTTTTTGAAATCGATGACTTGGACCAAATAATAAAGAAAAGCAGCCAATAAGTGCCCAACATAGATGGGAACTCCTTCAATACTGTTTAAAAAGCATCCCAGGGTGATACCTCAAGAAGTCAGTTGAGAGTATATGTCTGCAAATTCTAGGCAAAGGGTGACTACTTTGAAGATGCTAAAATATAACACAGTTTTGATTTATTTTGGATTTTGTTTAGACACAACATAATTCCCAAAGTTCCATTTATGTTATTCCATAGTTTTGATGACTTTAAAAAAAATATATAATAAAGAATGAGTAAGTATTTCGAAACTTTTGACCGGTAGTGTGTGTATATATATATATATATATATATATATATATATATATATATATATATTCCCCCATTATTAAGGTCTGTTTGTGCTGGAATCCCTAAACAGTTATTTCCTAAACATGAGCTAACTGTGACTGTCTTTTGAATAGAGCGCTGTTCTTGTTTCTTTAAAGGAAATGGAACGTGTCATTTTAGATACACACACACACCTCCTACACTGTAGCCTGCCCCTTTGTTCTTACACAAGTGCGCTGAGTTGTAGGAGTTTGGCTCCTCAAAAACAAAGAATAGGCTACACCTCTAAAATAAACAACCTGAAAACACTTCTAAAGAAAATAGTAATGTAAACCCTTGCCCTGCCATCAGAAAACATCATAAGTGGAAGATGGGGAAAAATACGACCCCTTTAAGGGAACGTTCACCTAAAAATGAAAATTCTATTATCATTTTCTTACCCTCATGTTATTCTAAACCGGTTTGACTTTCTTTTTTCCATGGAAAAGAAAAGTAGATGCTAGGTACATTGTTCACCACTATTCACTTTCACTGTATAAGTTTTCCATACAAAGAACGTGAATGGTGACTGACACCCTGTTTACACCAGGCATGTCACACCGCAGCGGCTTGAGGCTGTCTACACTGGACACGTCGACTCTAATGTTCTAAACTGTTTAATCTGTGTTATAGCACCAGCGCATGCTGCACAAAATGGAACTGGACACCCGTTTATTGTCCAGTGACGCTTCCAGTGTAGACAGCATCATTGGTTAAAATGGGGTTCTATTACTTTTGACCCGACGCTCGCATCCGGTGTAGACAGGTTGTGAGGCTAACATTCTGACTAACATCTCCTTTGGTGTTCCATCAACAAAATACAGTCATGATGGTTTTGGAATGACATGAGGGTGAGTAAATGATGACAGCATTTAAATTTTTGGGTGAACTGTCCCTTTAAATTACCACTCTATGTCCCTCAACATGGAGTTTTGTCATGTTTATTGTAGGACTTAATCTACTGACGTGACAAGCCCAAATGAGCCAAGGCCTCAATTACACAGTGTGAAAAAATGGTTGGTGAGAAAGAGAGGAAGTAAGAGCTAATATTCCCTGCTCGGTTGATGAGAGGTCCTGCCGCTGGCTCACCGCCCCTTCTCTCTGCATGCCACCATCCCTCCATATGTCTCTCCTCCTTTGGCTTGATGGGACAGCTGTAATTAGGGAGTAAAGACTAAAACAGATTCTGAGTCTATATTCACAAGAGGGAATGATCATAGTGTTTAGGAGATGTTCCCAACTACAGGGTACAGCAATACGTCTTAAAGAGCACACACGCACAATCTCAAATACACATTTCCACACACCCAAACACAATTGTGCTGCGAGATACAATATAGCTGAAAGTATTATAACGATACCTTTTGAACATGATAGATGGATGGATGGATGGATGGATGGACGGACGGACGGACGGACGGACGGATGGACGGACAGATAGATAAATAGTCACAAATATATAATTAATATTCAATGTATTGTCCAGCTCTAACACATACAGTTCTCTATTAATCCATACCTTGAGTAAGAAATCATCCACAGTTTAGACAGGCTATTTATTAGCATGTGGAGAGTCCTGCTCAAGTTAAAGTGCTGCGATTCATCATTACCTGACACTGCTGTCAGAATGTGGGCTGGAATTGCATAGGGAATGTGGAGACCTTAGGGAGTTGGATTTTAGTGGTCTGGGCTTCCATACACAGGGGCTTGTTGGGTTGAATTCTTGAGGCTTGTGGGTTTAGCTCTGTCACGTTGAACTTCAAATTTCCAGCACATGTTGTAGGTGGATTGGGTGCTGATAAAACAAAGGCTGTAGGTGGAATTCCAGGTAGATTCCACAGAGATTCCACTCTTGCCTCTGAGCACATCACTTTATCACAAGTTGCTCCAAGGAGACTCCTTGCAATTAGTGTACTCTAAATCACAAGCTAAATGAAACTGAATGAGAGTAGGCTGGTTCTTGTTTCTTGTCTTTCCCTGTTTCTCAGAAATTTCTCTCCAGTGGGGTAATTGTGCCAAAAAAAAAAAAAAAAAAAACAACAACAAAAAAAAAAGTCTGTTTTTATTCTTCAAGTCAACATAAAAATCGAAATTGGCCCTCTTTACCTTCTTAATACATGTTTCTGGTCTTATTGTGCACAATTCATCTGGGCACGTTATTCCAAGGAAAAAAAAAGTTTGTCTTCGTTATTATTAAGAGCCAATATTGGCCCCAAGGAATTGACATTCAGGAGCTTTTTTCACAGTTATGAGGGCTTATATATATATATATATATATATATATATATATATATATATATATATATATATATATATATATATATATACACACACACATGGCATGTGGTCTATTAATGTCAAATACTTTGAGGAATGTTCCAGGTTCAATACAAGTTTAGCTCAGTTGACAGCATTTGTGGCATAATGTTGATCACCACAAAAAAATATTTTGACTTTCCCCTCCTTTAAAAAAGGAAAAAGGGTTTAAACAGAAATTTGAAGCTTATAATTTTATAAAAGCACTTGCATTAATTCTTCTGTTAAAACATATGTATTATTTGAGCTGTAAAGTTGTTTAAATTGTAATTTATACAGTAGTTTTAGGGTTTGTTGACATTACATCGTCATGGTAACCAAATTTTTAAATTGGCTACAACTTTACACAGAAAAGGTTAGTAAGCGATTTGATCAAACTAAAATCGTGTTTATACACATATGCTTTTTGTCTTGTGTCTGTACTTTTGAAATAGTGAGTATTTTAATGTTCAAAAATTGGACCACATTCACTTCAATTGTAAGTGCCTCACTGGCAGCTTTTTCTAAATAAAAGTATAACTTTTTGTGATAATCAGTATTATACCACAAACACTGTCAGTAGAGCTAAACTTGTAGTGAACCCAGAATATTCCTTTAAATACTAAATAGGCCTACAATAGAACATAATAAAATATATTAAATATATCATGTAGAGACCACTTTTCATGATCCAATACATTTTCTATGGTTAAAGTCCCATTCTACATTTCTTGACTATTTTATAGATAGATAAGCAAAAAGAGAAAAACTAATAATGGGGAGTAGAAAAATTGAAACACTAGGCCATTCTCTGACACATTCATGCCTTTTCCTCTTATCTCTCTCAGAATTCACTTTTACACATCCTTCCATTTTTGCTATGTGGTCAAAATAAAACTGTTTAAAATGGTGCACAGCCAGAAGGAAAAGTCTTCATAGCAATTACAGTCTATATTTGTGAGGTGGGTCATAAATAACCGAATTTGCATTCAAACCATTTTAATGTCTACCACATCCATAAATGTTCAACAAGATTTAAGTAATTGCTACTGCATGAGGCTGTTATGTGCACTGATATATACATTTCTTGTTAGATTTAATGTTGTTTGCTTCATAGAGGCTGGACAAGCTGTACAAGTCTCTCATTGCCAAGACACTACACAATTCAAAGTGCATGTTTAGACACTAAACAAGGTGAAGTCCTGAATGTATTTGCTAGCTGCCATTAGCAATATTGTGGATGTTGTAATTTTGCAGCATATTGAATTACAAACTAGCATTGGTTAGATTGGTTATCTTACCAGTGATGTAATGAGATGCATCACTTCAGAGTTATCTTATTTGCCAGCTAAAGTAATTCCAGAATTATTTTAATCTATAGAGCATATTTCTCTTTCATAAAAGGCCATTTCCTGATTTCATCAAAACTCTCTTACCAGCATAATTTCTTTGGATGTGCTTTGCATCACAAGATAAAAAGTCACAAGATAATAAATTCTAATTTCTCAGAATTGCTCAACACTAATCAAAAGCCTGAATAATCAGTTTGTGCATAGACACACTGGAAAGCATTAAATTATTTGGTTGAAGATCAGATTGTACCTTTTTTGTACTTTGACCCTCAGAATGAATCTGTTGTTGGACTGAAACTGTACTATTTTGAACCATAGGTTTTACTCTATAAAATCAAGTTTTATCTGAAATAATTACAGGAAAATGGAGGCCTACAGTAGGATTTAAATGAAATGTTCTGATATGGCTGGGTGACTTGAGTACTTGACTGGGAAGTGACAGCATAAGAATGATTGATAATGATAATGCATGATGTGATTTTTCACTAAATTTGAAATTCAGTGATAACTATTCACAAACTTGTCAGAGGGACTTATTTTTAATTTTGTGATTATTGATTGACATATACAGTAAGTACATGTCTATTAGGGGTTTAAAAAAATATTGTATCGTACGATACAACGCTCACTATACAATACCATATATATCATATGATACATAAAAACATTATAGTGTAATTAAAACCCATCAGCGCAATATTGAGAGCTGCGGAACAGTCTTCTACCGCGAGAGGCAGCTCTGAGCCCTCACAGGAAGAGAGAAACACACTTACGGTACATAGGCGAAGATTGATGGCAAACTCCAAGTAGATTGTACTGTAGCAGTACAGCTTGTCGAATTTGCCAGACAAATTTGTCATGTACTGGTGCTACAGTACATCAAACATGTAGTTTTATTTACGCCGAAATCACCATGCAAATCGGTGGATTTGTGAGGCAGAACCAGCAGCAGTAAGTTTAACAGCCACCTCTCACATGCGCCGCAAGATGCTCATAAGTTATGATTCATAATTATCAAAAAACAACTTATTCAAAAAACCAACAACATAAGAAACACACAATTACATGAGACTTATAATTATCTGCTTTTGACTTCAAAATGTAAACAAATTTTGTTCCTGTGCAACACAAAAACAGTTATTTAGCTGAATGTTCACTCTGCTCTGTTCCACACAACAAAAGTGGATGGTAACTGCATCTGTGAAGCTCCAAAAAGGACAAAGTATCTGTAACGTTGGGGTCTAGGAGTGGAAGATGGAGAGACGCAGGAGCAAATTCTTTAAATCCTTTAATAATAAATCGCTGGAGTGGAAACAAACTATTAAACGTAATACTTCTTAAACACAAAGTAGCACTTCATCAACACAACGTGACACTTCGAGGACTGACAAAGGAGTGGGTAAAACTAGAGGATATTTATACAAAGATAACTAATGAGTGAATGGAATACAGGTGAGGATAATAAGAAACAGATGGAAGTGATGAGGGCAGTGCACTATGGGAAATGAAGTCCGGGGGAAAACTTCAAAATAAGAGTCCTTGAAGAAACTGAGGGAGACAGACTGTGACAGTATCATTAAAGTACCTTAAAGTAGTATATGCGACTCTTGCACTGCATTCCAAGTCTTCTAAAGCCATACAATAGCCTTGTATGTTGTTGTCATTCAGTTAAACCATCTCTTTAAGCTGAAAAGAAGGTGTTTTACTTACTTGAATTAGAACTGTTTGTCAAACTGAACTAATATGAACTAATATAACTGAAATGTAAGTTGGTAGACTAGATGAACAGGCCTATGTGTTCATGAATAATCCTTTACGACTTCTTATGTTTAAAAATAAGAATGCAAACTGATAGGGTGATGTTATTTAGGAATGTTTGGGATTGTATGATGGAATATTTTATGGTGGGACACATTTAGGTACATTAAAGTTCTTTTCAGTCCTTTGATCTTTGCCAGGACTTAGTTTAGTCCTTCTGTTGGACAAAATGTGATAAGTGGATGGGACATGACGAGCAATGTAAATAACATTTTATTATTAGAACTAGCCATCGCTTTGACTCCCAGTGCAGTTGTTACTTCATTAACATTCTTTAAATGCCCTCTGCTTCAGTTCTAATGTTCCGTTTAGAACTGGATCTAGTATTCCATGTCGTCTCTCTTTCTCCACCCTGGGCATCGTGCCTGGTTTACAGCATTCATTATGCACACTTAACAGCTGTTGTAACTCTCTGCGGCAGCAGCGTGCATGTGTGTACGTATATATATGTGTGGTGTTAGGTGTGAACGGTTTGGCTGCCAGCCCGGATAGCAGGATCACACTGCTGACCTTTCGGTTTAGACATGAAAGATGATCATTCGCTCGCTCTCGGGATAGGTCTCATATTTTTGCCTAGCACTTAATTCAGTTCTCATCTCTTCTCGCCTGTCCTGTTTCCTCTTTATCACGTTTGCCTTGTTCTATCCATCAAGACCACAATGAACTGCAGAGGAAAGATTCCTATTATATCTCTGAGTTTGGTGTTGTTGCATTATAGTGTTATTGTGAAATGTGTGCGAAAACAGGAACAATTGCGTGTGACCTGACAGAGCGTTTGAGTTAATCAAGTTCTTCAGAATTTCTTGGTAGCTGTTTAATAACCGTTGTAAATATTGGTGAACTTGAGAGTGAATTATCTTTGTCTTTCTCATGCTCTGTTTAAAGAAGGTTTGTTTATATAAGATACAATCAAAAAGCAAGAAGTGTCCTTCATAAGATTATTATGACGTGGCTTAGAACTGGAATAATAATACTACTATAGAACTGACTCATAACTATCACTCACTATCACTTTTTTTAAAATAAATTTTTCTTATGTTAAAATACTTCATATACAGAGTCAACTTAAAATAAGCTACTTATAGGTTGATTTTCATGACAAGTGTAACAGTGGCTCTGTAGCGCTATAAAAACGTTGCTCAGGTTTTTTCGAGCATACTGTCCAGCCCGGCATAGTAATGTTGGCTCAACCAATGGTGTTAGTTTGGGCTGGGACTATCTCTGTTTGACCAATGGAAGATGGGGGGAGTGTTCAGGAAACCTGTTTGAAAATCATTATTATTTTTGCTATTCCTTTTAGTGACGCTAGTGGTGCAGAAATTACACACTTCACTTTTAATGGCATTTAAACCCTGCAGAGTAAATTCTGACAACTTTTTTTTTGCTGTCTAAGAAGCAATAGGCTTATGTTTTCACTGGAACTTATTGCTTTTTACCTGCTTCCCTTACACATTTTCCTCATTATCTCATATAGCCTACCTTCAACTGGTACTTTCACTGTAATTTACATATTTCAAGTAGTAATCAATGCTCAAGAGTGGAAACAAAGTATTTCTTGAGGGAAAGGAAATTTATGAGAGTGGTAAATGTGAAGTCATGTGTGGATTGGGATTCTCATATTTTATGTATGGATGAGCCATTTGTGGTTAAAATTACTTGCAGACCACTGAGTTTCTTGGTTTATTTTGTGTTGTTACTTAAGACATGATGTATTACCAAAGGAGTTATTACACTGCTTTTGTCTTGGCCTTGTTCCAATATTTACACAACCCTTATTCTCGGTGAGGCCTGAAGGACTTCTTCTCCACTTAAGATGGAGAGATTTGTGGTTTGAAACCCTGAGGAACACATCTGCCAGCGTTTTCAAATTTTCCACCATATCATTACGTTAAGGCGAATGGCATGGAGCAGCGGTAATATTGAGGTTTTGTTTTATAAATATTGACATGAAGGTACTTTTAAGACTTGTAGGGCTTCTACAACACTCTAGACTGTGATAGCTGAGCTTATATCATGGTGGCATTTGCAATCTAAGCCACTGCGTGAAGTTTTGATGACCTCATAGGCTCCATGTGGAGGAATCAGCTTTATGGAAATAGCTCTTGTGAAAAAGGAACCAGTAACCATAAATTTAGGGGATGTGACCCAATAAACTATGTTGACCTTGGCAGTGAGAAATCTAAATGAACCGTACACCATTAAGTTCCTATGTAGACATAAGCACACACATACAAACTAATTCAGCATACATAAAAGATCTCATATTCACAAACTGATGTCGTGGACTGTTTTTGTTTCCCATTGAAGCAGTAAAGCATGTCTGTTTTTGTGACCATGAAATACAATCCAGAACAAGTCCGTTTTTGGGCTTCACCCACTTGTATGGTGATACCATCTTCTAGAGATTGACTAATATGTTTTTTATGTTATGTTAATGTTAATGTTAATTAATTATTTTTTTAAGACTGTTACTGATTTATATATATATATATATATATATATATATATATATATATATATATATATATATATATATATATATATATATATATAGTGACAATAATACACAGAACCATAAAATAATTATTGTTTTGTTTTCTTTTGATGATGATAACAAGATAAAGAAAAAAAAAAAAAGAATTAAACCTGTTAAAGCTCATTTAACCCCCCACGGGCCTAAATTCACTTTGCTTAAATGAGTTCACATTTACTAAAAAGTCTGCTGTTCAAAATGGCTAAAAATGTTGGCAAAAGAAACACCTGTATAATTAGTCAACATTAT